>NC_053023.1:514181973-514205612 GCF_003073215.2 Triticum urartu | reverse complement strand
ATATGTGAATGACATATTGTTGATCGGAGATAATGTAGAATTATTCTGTAAAGCATAAAGGAATGTTTGAAAGGAGTTTTTCAAAGAAAGACCTCGGTGAAGCTGCTTACATATTGAGCATCAAGACCTATAGAGATAGATCAAGACGCTTGATAAGTTTTTCAATGAGTACATACCTTGACAAGATTTTGAAATAGTTCAAAATGGAACAGTCAAAGAAGGAGTTCTTTCCTGTGTTACTGAAGGAAATATGCCCTAGAGGCAATAATAAAGTTATTATTTATTTACTTATATCATGATAAATGTTTATTATTCATGCTATAATTGTATTAACTGGAAACATAATACATGTGTGAATACATAGACAAACAGTATGTCACTAGTATGCCTCTACTTGACTAGCTCGATGAATCAAAGATGGTTAAGTTTCCTAGCCATAGACATGAGTTGTCATTTGATTAACGGGATCACATCATTAGAGAATGATGTGATTGACTTGACCCATTCCGTTAGCATAGCACTTGATCGTTTAGTTTGTTGCTATTGATTTCTTCATGACTTATACATGTTCCTATGACTATGAGATTATGCAACTCCCGTTTACCGGAGGAACACTTTGTGTGCTACCAAACGTCACAACGTAATTGGGTGATTATAAAGGTGCTCTACAGGTGTCTCCGAAGGTACTTGTTGGGTTGGCGTATTTCGAGATTAGGATTTGTCACTCCGATTGTCAGAGAGGTATCTCTGGGCCCACTCGGTAATGCACATCACTATAAGACATGCAAGCATTGCAACTAATGAGTTAGTTGCGATGATGTGTTACAGAACGAGTAAAGAGACTTGCCTGTAACGAGATCGAACTAGGTATTGAGATACCAACGATCAAATCTCGGGCAAGTAACATACCGATGACAAAGGGAACAACGTATGTTGTTGTGCGGTTTGACTGATAAAGATCTTCGTAGAATATGTGGGAGCCAATATATGAGCATCCAGGTTCCGCTATTGGTTATTGACCGGAGACATGTCTCGGTCATGTCTACATTGTTCTCGAACCCGTAGGGTCCGCACGCTTAAGGTTTCGATGACAGTTATATTATGAGTTTATGTGTTTTGATGTACCGAAGGAGTTCGGAGTCCTGGATGAGATCGGGGACATGACGAGGACTCTCGAAATGGTCAAGACGTAAAGATTGATATATTGGACGACTATATTCGGACATCGGAAAGGTTCCGAATGATTCGGGTATTTTCGGGAGTACCGGGGAGTTACGGGAATTCGTATTGGGCCTTAATGGGCCATACGGGAAAGGAGAGAATGGCCTCAAAGGGTGGCCGCACCCCTCCCCATGGGCTGGTCCGAATTGGACTAGGGAGGGGGGGCGCCCCCTTCCTTCCTTCTCCTTTTCCCTTCCCTTTCCTTCCCTCCTACTCCTACTACTTGGAAGGGCTCCTAGTTCTACTAGGAAAGGGGGAATCCTACTCCCGGTGGGAGTAGGACTCCCCTAGGGCGCGCCATAGAGAGGGCCGGCCCTCCCCCTCCTCCACTCCTTTATATACGGGGGCAGGGGGCACCCCAAAGATACAACAATTGATCTCTGAGCCGAGACACACAAGTTGTATCATGATCTCTTAGCCGTGTGCGGTGCCCCCTCCACCATAATCCACCTCGATCATATCGTATAGCGGTGCTTAGGCGAAGCCCTGTTCCGGTAGCATCATCATCACCGTCATCACGCCGTCGTGCTGACGAAGCTCTCCCTCGACACTCTGCTGGATCGTGAGTTCGTGGGACGTCACCGAGCCGAACGTGTGCAGATCGCGGAGGTGCGTACTTTCGGTACTAGGATCGGTCGATCGTGAAGACGTACGACTACATCAACCGCGTTGTCATAACGCTTCTGCTTATGGTCTATGAGGGTACGTGGACAACACTCTTCCCTCTCGTTGCTATGCATCACCAAGATAGATCTTGCGTGTGCGTAGGAATTTTTTGAAATTACTGCGTTCCCCAATAGTGGCATCAGAGCCAGGTCTATGCGTAGATGTTATATGCACGAGTAGAACACAAAGGAGTTTTGGGCGTGGGTATATACATATTGCTTGCCATCACTAGTTGATTATTGATTCGGCAGTATTGTTGGATGAAGCGGCTCAGACCGACATTACGCGTACACCTACGCGAGACTGGTTCTACCGACGTGCTTCGCACACAGGTGGCTAGTGGGTGTCTGTTTCTCCAACTTTAGTTGAATCAGATTCAATGAACAGGGTTCTTTCTGAAGATCAAAAAGCAATCACTATACCGCGTTGTGGTTTTTGATGCGTAGGTAAGAACGGTTCTTGCTCAGCCCGTAGCAGCCACGTAAAACTTGCAACAACAAAGTAGAGGGCGTCTAACTTGTTTTTGCAGGGCATGTTGTGATGTGATATGGTAAAGATGTGATGAGATATAAATTGTTGTATGAGATGATCATGTTTTGTTAAAGTTATCGGCAACTGGTAGGAGCCTTATGGTTGTCTCTTCATTGCATAAGATGCAAGCGCCATATAATTGCTTTACTTTATCGCTATGCGATAGCAATAGTTGCAAAAGCAATAGTTGGTGAGATGACCATGTGATGACACGTTGATAGAGATCAAGATGATGGAGATCATGGTGTCATGACAGTGACGATAGAGATCATGACGGTGTTTTGGAGATGGAGATCAAAGGCACAAGATGATGATGGCCATATCATGTCACATATTTTGATTGCATGTGATGTTTATCCTTTATGCATCTTATTTTGCTTAGTTCGGCGGTAGCATTATAAGATGATCTCTCACTAAATTTCAAGGTATAAGTGTTCTCCCTGAGTATGCACTGTTGCGACAGTTCATCGTGCCGAGACACCATGTGATGATAGGGTGTGATAAGCTCTACGTTCACATACAATGGGTGTAAGCCAGTTTTGCACACGCAGAATACTCGGGTTAAACTTGACGAGCCTAGCATATGCAGATATGGCCTCGGAACACTGGAGACCGAAAGGTCGAGCGTGAATCATATAGTAGATATGATCAACATAATGATGTTCACCATTGAAAACTAGTCCATCTCACGTGATGATCGGACATGGTTTAGTTGATTTGGATCACGTGATCATTTAGATGACTAGAGGGATGTCTATCTAAGTGGGAGTTCTTAAGTAATATGATAAATTGAACTTCAATTTATCATGAACTTAGTCCTGATAGTATATGCATAACTATGTGTAGATCAATAGCTCGCGATGTAGCTCCCCATTTTTTTTGATATGTTCCTAGAGAAAAACTATGTTGAAAGATGATAGTAGCAATGATGCGGACTAGGTCTGTGATCTGAGGATTATCCTCATTGCTGCACAGAAGAATTATGTCCTTAATGCACCACTAGGTAATAGACCTATTGCAGGAGCAGATGCAGACGTTATGAACGTTTGACAAGCTCGGTATGATGACTACTTGATAGTTTAGTGCACCATGCTTTACGTCTTAGAACCGGGACTTCAAAAATGTTTTGAACACCACAGAGCACATAAGATGTCCAAGAGTTGAAATTGGTATCTCATACTCATGCCCGTGTCAAGACGTATGAGACCTCTGACAGTACTTTACCTACAAGATGGAGGAGAATATCTCAATTAGTGAGCATGTGCTCAGAATGTCTGAGTACTACAATCACTTGAATCAAGTGGGAGTTAATCTTCCTGATAAGATAGTGATTGGCGGAGTTCTCTAGTCACTATCACCAAGTTACTAGAACTTCATTATGAACTATAATATGCAAGGGATAATGGAAACGATTCCCAAAGCTCTTCACGATGCTGAAATCGGCGAAGGTAGAAATCAAGAAAAAGCATCAAGTGTTGATGGTTGACAAGACCACTAGTTTCAAGTAAAAGGGAAAGGGAAAGAAAGGGAACTTCAAGAAGAATGGCAAGCAAGTTGCGACTCCCATGAAGAATCCCAAAGCTAGACCCAAGCCTAAAAATTGAGTGCTTCTACTACAAAGGAAATGGTCACTGGAAGTGGAACTGCCCTAGATACTTGGCGGATAATAAGGATGGCAAAGTGAACAAAGGTATATTTGATATACATGTTATTGATGTGTACTTTACTAGTGTTTATAGCAAACCCCTCAGTATTTGATACTAGTTCAGTTGCTAAGAGTAGTATCTCGAAACGGGAGTTGCAAAATAAACAAAGACTGGTTGAGGATGAGGTGACGATGTGTGTTGGAAATGATTCCAAGGTTGATAAGATCACCATCGCACACTCCCTTTACCTTCGGGATTAGTGTTGAACCTAAAATAAATGTTATTTGGTGTTTGCGTTGAGCATAATATGATTGGATCATGTTTATTGCAATACGGTTATTCATTTAAGTCAAAGAATAATTGTTATTCTATTTACATGAATAAAACCTTCTGTGGTCATACACCCAAGGTGAATGGTTTATTGAATATCGATCGTAATGATACACATATTCATAATATTGAAGCCAAAAGATGCAAAGTTAATAATGATAATGCAACCTATTTGTGGCACTGCCGTTTAGGTCATATTGGTGTAAAGCACATGAAGAAACTCCATGCTGATGGACTTCTGGAATCACTTGATTATGAATGACTTGATGCTTGCGAACCATGCCTCATGGGCAAGATGACTAAGACTCCATTCTCCAGAACAATGGAGCGAGCAACTGACTTATTGGAAATAATACATACTTATGTATGCGATCCGATAAGTGTTGAGGCTCGCGACGGGTATCGTTATTTTCCGACCTTCACAGATGATTTGAGCACATATGGCTATATCTACTTAATGAAAGATAAGTCTGAAACATTTGAAAAGTTCAAAGAATTTCAGAGTGAAGTGGAAAATCATCGTAACAAGAAAATAAAGTTTCTACGATCTGATCGTGGAGGTGAATATTTGAGTTACGAGTTTGGTCTTCATTTGAAACAATGTGGAATAGTTTTGCAACTCGTGCCACCTGGAAAACCACAGCATAATGGGGTGTCTGAACGTTGTAATCATACTTTATTGGATATGGTGCGATCTATGATGTCTCTTACCGATTTACCACTATTGTTTTGGGGTTATGCATTAGAGACAACTGCATTCATGTTAAATAGGGCACCATCTAAATCCGTTGAGATGATACCGTATGAACTATGGTTTGGCAAGAAACCAAAGCTGTCGTTTCTTAAAGTTTGAGGTTGCGATGCTTATGTGAAAAAGTTTCAAACTGGTAAGCTCGATCCCAAATCGGAGTAGTGCGTCTTCATAGGATACCCAAAAGAAACTGTTAGGTACACCTTCTATCATAGATCTGAAGGCAAGATATTTTGTTGCTAAGAATGGATCCTTTCTAGAGAAGGAGTTTCTCTTGAAAGAAGTGAGTGGGAGGAAAGTAGAAATTGATGAGGTAATTGTACCTTCTCCCGAATTGGAAAGTAGTTCATCACAGAAATCAGTTCCAGTGATTCCTACACCAATTAGTGAGGAAGCTAATGATGATGATCATGAAACTTCAGATCAAGTTACTACCGAACCTCATAGATCAACCAGATTACGGTCCGCACCAGAGTGGTACGATAATCTTGTTCTGAAAGTCATGTTACTAGACCATGACGAACCTACGAACTATGAGGAAGCGATGAGAGCCCAGATTCTGAAATGGCTTGAGGCCATGAAATCTGAGATGGGATCCATGTATGAGAACAAAGTATGGACTTTGATTGACTTGCCCGATGATCGGTGAGTCATTGAGAATAAATGGATCTTCAAGAGGAAGACGGACGTTGATAGTAGTGTTACTATCTACAAAGCTTGAATTGTCGCAAAATGTTTTCGACAAGTTCAAGGTGTTGACTACGATGAGATTTTCTCACTCGTATTGATGCTTAAAAGACTGTCCAAATCATGTTAGCAGTTGCCGCATTTTATGAAATCTGGCAAATGGATGTCAAAACTGCATTCCTTAATGGATTTCTTAAAGAAGAGTTGTATATGATGCAACCAGAAGGTTTTGTCAATCCTAAAGGTACTAACAAAGTGTGCAAGCTCCAGCGATCCATTTCTGGACTGGTGCAAGCCTCTCAGAGTTGGAATATGCGCTTTGATAGTGTGATCAAAGCATATAGTTTTATACAGACTTGCGGTGAAGCCTGTATTTACAAGAAAGTGAGTGGGAGCACTACAGCCTTTCTGGTAAGTTTATGTGAGTGACATATTGTTGATCGAAAATGATGTAGAATTTTCTGGAAAGCATAAAGGAGTGTTTGAAAGGAGTTTTTCAAAGAAAGACCTCGGTGAAGCTGCTTACTCATTGAGCATCAAGATCTATAGAGATAGATCAAGACGCTTGATAAGATTTTTCAATGAGTACATACCTTGACAAGATTTTGAAGTAGTTCAAAATGGAACACTCAAAGAAGGAGTTCTTGCCTGTGTTGCAAGGTGTGAAGTTGAGTAAAGACTCAAAACCCGACCATAGCAGAAAACAGAAAGAGAATGAAAAGTCATTCCCTATGCCTCAGTCATAGGTTCTATAAAATATGCTATGCTATGTACCATTCCTATTGTATACCTTTAGCATGATTCTGGCTAGGAGTACAATAGTGATCTAGGAGTAGATCACTGGAAAGCGGTCAAAATTATCCTTAGAGGACTAAGGAAATATTTCTCAGTTATGGAGGTGATAAAAGGTTCGTCGTAAAGAGTTACGTTGATGCAAGCTTTTTTCATCGATCTAGATGACTCTAAGTCTCGATCTGGATACATATTGAAAGTGGGAGCAATTAGCTAGAGTAGCTCCATGCAGAGTATTATAGACATAGAAATTTGTGAAATACATACGAATCTGAATGTTGCAGACCCGTAGACTAAACTTCTCTCACAAGCAAAACATGATCACTCTTTGGGTATTAATCACATAGCGATGTGAACTAGATTATTGACTCTAGTAAACCCTTTGGGTATTAGTTACATGAAGATGGAAATCACATGAAGATGTGACCTAGATTATTGACTCTAGTGCAAGTGGGAGACTGAAGGAAATATGCCCTAGAGGCAATAATAAAGTTGTTATTTATATTTCCTTATATCATGATAAATTTTTATTATTCATGCTAGAATTGTATTGACCCGAAACTTAGTACATGTGTGAATACATAGACAAACAGAGTGTCACTAGTTTGCCTCTACTTGACTAGCTCGTTGAATTAATGATGGTTAAGTTTCCTAACCATAAACATGAGTTGTCATTTGATTAACGAGATCACATCATTAGAGAATGATATGATTGAATTGACCCATCCATTAGCTTAGCACAATGATCGTTTAGTTTGTTGCTATTGCTTTCTTCATAACTTATACATGTCCTATGACTATGAGATTATGCAACTCCCGAATACCGGAGGAACACTTAGTGTGCTATCAAACGTCACAACGTAACTGGGTGATTATAAAGATGCTCTACAGGTGTCTCCGCGTAACTGGGTGATTATAAAGGTGCTTTACATGTGTCTCTGAAGGTACTTGTTGGGTTGGCGTATTTCGAGATTAGGATTTGTCACTCCGATTGTCGGAGAGGTATCTCTGGGCCCTCTCGGTAATGCACATCACTTAAGCCTTGCAAGCATTGCAACTAATAAGTTAGTTGCAGGATGATGTATTATGGAATGAGTAAAGAGACTTGCCGGTAACGAGATTGAACTAGGTATTGAGATACCAACGATCGAATCTCGGGCAAGTAACATACCGATGACAAAGGGAACAACGTATGTTGTTATGCGGTTTGACTGATAAAGATGTTCGTAGAATATGTGGGAGCCAATATGAGCATCCAGGTTCCGCTATTGGTTATTGACCGGAGACATGTCTCGGTCATGTCTACATAGTTCTTGAACCCGTAGGGTCCGTACGCTTAAAATTTCGGTGACGATTATATTATGAGTTTATGAGTTTTGATGTACCGAAGGAGTTCGGAGTCCCAGATGAGATCGGGGACATGACGAGGAGTCTCGAAATGGTCAAGACGTAAAGATCGATATATTGTACGACTATATTCGGACATCGAAAAGGTTTCGAGTGATTCGGGTATTTTTCGGAGTACCGGAGAGTTACGGGAATTCGCCGGGGAGTATATGGGCCTTATTGGGCCATACGGGAATAGAGGAGGGAGGCCAAAAGGAAGGAGGCGCGCGCCCCCCATCTGGTCTGAATTGGACAAGGGGTGCAGCCCATTTTTCCTTGTTCCTCTCCCCCTCTTTCTTCTCTCCTACTCCAACAAGGGAAGGAGGAGTCCTACTCCCGGTGGGAGTAGGACTCCCCCCTTGGCGCGCCCTCCTCCTAGGCCGGCCGCCTCCCTCCCTTGCTCCTTTATATACGGGGGCAGGGGGCACCCCACAGACACAACAATTAATCATTGATCTCTTAGCCGTGTGCGGTGCCCCCCTCCACCATAGTCCTCGATAATATTGTAGTGGTGCTTAGGCGAAGCCCTGCGACAGTAGAACATCAAGATCGTCACCACACCATCGTGCTGACGGAACTCTTCCCTGACATTCTGCTGGATCGGAGTCCGGGGATCGTCATCGAGCTGAACGTGTGCTAGAACTCTGAGGTGCCATAGTTTCAGTGCTTGATCGGTCGGGCCGTGAAGACGTACGACTACATCAACCGCGTTGTGCTAACGCTTCCGCTTTCGGTCTACAAGGGTACGAAGACAACACTCTCCCCTCTCGTTGCTATGCATCACCATGATCTTGTGTGTGCGTAGGAATTTTTTTGAAATTGACTACGCGTCCCAACATGAATGCAGGCTTCTCTAAAGCATAACCCCAAAACGATAGCGGTAAATCAGTAAGAGACATCATAGATCGCACCATATCTAGTAAAGTACGATTACGATGTTCGGACACACCATTACGTGGTGTTCCGTGGCGTGAGTTGCGAAACTATTCCGCATTGTTAAAAAGACCAAACTCGTAACTCAAATATTCACCTCCACGATCAGATCGTAGAAACTTTATTTTCTTGTTACGATGATTTTCCCACTTCACTCTGAAATTCTTTGAACTTTTCAAATGTTCAGACTTATGTTTCATCAAGTAGATATACCCATATCTGCTCACAATCTGTGAAGGTCAGAAAATAACGATACCCGCCGCGAGCCTCAACACTCATCGGAGCATACATCAATGTATTAATTTCAATAAGGCAGTGGCTTGCTCCATGTTCCGGAGAACGGAGTCTTTAGCATCTTCTGCCCAGAGCAACGTCGCACAGCATCAAGTGAACATTAATCAAGTACTAGAAGAGGCATCGGCAATGGATTCTTCATGCGTTTTACACCAATATGACCTAACAGGCAGTGCCACAAATAAGTTGCACTATCATTATTAACTTTGCATCTTTTGGCTTCAATATTATGAATATGTGTATCACTACGATCGAGATTCAATAAACCATTCACCTTGGGTGTATGACCACAGAAGGTTTTATTCATGTAAACAGAATAACAATTATTCTTTGACTTAAATGAATAATCGTATTGCAATAAACATGATCCAATCATATTATGCTCAACGCAAACACCAAATAACATTTATTTTAGGTTCAACACTAATCCCGAAGGTAAAGGGAGTGTGCGATGGTGATCTTATCAACCTTGGAATTACTTCCAACACACATCGTCACCTCGTCCTCAACTAGTCTCTTATTGCAACTCCTGTTTCGAGCTACAATCTAGTAACAACAAAACTAGTATCAAATATTGAGGGGTTGCTATAACACAAGTTACACATCAATAACATGTATATCATATACTTTTGTCACTTGCCACTATATCCCCAAGTAAATAGGGCACTCCCTTCCAATGACCATTTTCTTGCATGAAAGCACTCAGTTAAGGCAGCCACTTTGGCTCTTTCATCCGGAGTGCAACTGCTTGCCATCGATTCTGAAGTCTCCCTTTCTTTCCTGCCCGTTTACTTGAAACTATGGTCTTAGTCTACCATTTCAACATGATGCTTTCTGAATTTCTACACAGAGCTAGCCTATCGATGATCAGCATCAAGAAGAGCTCGGGATCGTTTACGTCATCCCTTGCATATTTATAGTTCATCACGAATCCAGTAACTTGGTGATAGTGACTAGAGAACTCTGTCAATCACTATCTTATCTGGAAGATTAACTCCCACTTGATTCAAGCGATTGTAGTACTCAGACATTCTGAGCACATGCTCACTGGTTGAGCTATTCTCCTCCATCTTGTAGGCAAAGTACTTGTCAGAGGTCTCATACCTCTCGACTCGGGCATGAGTCTGAAATACCAATTTCATCTGACATCTTATATGCTCCGTTCAAAATTTTTGAAGTCCCGGTTCTAAGCCGTAAAGTAATGGCGCACTAAACTATCAAGTAGTCATCATACCGAGCTTGTCAACGTTCATAACGTCTGCATCTGCTCCTGCAAAAGGTCCATCACCTAGCGGTGCATCAAGGACATAATTCTTCTGTGCAACAATGAGGATAATCCTCAGATCATGGAGCTAGTCTGCATCATTGCTACTAACATCTTTCAACATAGTTTTCTCTAGGAACATATCATAAATAAAACGGGGAAGCTATACGCGAGCAATTGATCTACAACATAGATATGCAAATACTATCAGGACTAAGTTCATGATAAATTTAAGTTCAATTAATCATATTACTTAAGAACTCCCACTTAGATAGACATCCCTCTAATCATCTAAATCACGTGATCCATATCAAAAAATATCTGAAAAAAAAAAAAAAAAAAAAAAAAAAAAAAAAAAAAAAAACAAAAATAATAAAAAAAAAACACTAATGATACATGATCCATATCAACTAAAACATGTCCGATCATCAACTGAGAGACAATCACATGTTGACAATCACAAATGATCAATTCGTCTCACACTGTTCTGACCATATCCATACCTATCTATCGATCAACGTTTAACCCGAGTATCCGTAGCTGTACAAACTGCCTGCACCTGTGAAGTGATCGCTAGAGCCTATCACCACCACAATGACACGATGACTGATCGCCAACGCCTGCAAACAGGGAGAACCTTACTAACCTTGAAATAATTGTGAGAGAATTCATTATAATGCTAAGCGTCGAGACTAAGCAAAATAAATGAGGATAACATCACATGAATCTAAAATATAGTGACATAATAGAGACCATGGGAATCCTCTAATGCGCCTGACTCTCCATTCCAATACACTTCATGAACTCTACAATACCGCATACACCAATGAATCCTCACATCTTGACTCTAACGGTCATTACATACGGATCAGATCCGACCAACTTTGTCTCTACTACACGAGCGATAAAAAAACAAATAACTGGCTTGCATCTTATCCAAAAGCACAACCATACAGCTCTTGCCAAGTGACCGAAACTTTCAACAAAACCACGGAGTCATCCTCTACAAACTAAATCTCATCACGTTACCATGATCACATCAAAACCACTGCCAAACCAGTTACCCACTACGTTGGTGTGCAGGTTTTAACCGTGACTGCTACCGGCTAGAGCAGAACCAGTCCTAACCATACGCATCAAACACAACGCAGTGAATGCTTATGATCATTGAAGAACCCGCGTACTGACATACCATTCAACTAAAGCGGAACCAGACACCCACTAGCCACCTAGGAAGCACGCGGTAGGAGACTCGCGTAACTGCAGTCTGGGCCGCTCATCCAACTGGCAATCATAACATACCGCAAGCATATGTATACACCCCACCCCAAACCTCTAACGCGGACAATAACATTACCATAAACAATGGCTCACCACGGTTAGGGCAGACGTAGTAACTTGCAAAGAAAATTACCACGTCACACCACAGATCATGTGATGCATACAACAAAAGGCGAGAGTAGCGGCTATGTGCCTTCGTAGACGTAAGCGAACAATGTGTTTTAGACAACACGGCAAGAATACGTCTTCAATGACGACCCGAACACCAGACGACGGCACCGCTACGCGCATCGCATCAGATTCCACTCGTGACAATCCCAACACTCACACAACAACGATACGCATGACGGTGTGATACAGACGTTGATGAAGCTAGACCAGGTTCGCCTAAGCACCAAGCTACACATACCAGTGGACTAAGTGAGGGGGCACACAACAGGGCTATGACACCGTGGGTCAATGGGACCACCTCGTAATAAAGAGCAAGGCGGGAGAGCGGTCGCCTAAGGGCACAGCCAACTGCAGCCAGAAGACATCCTCCCCACTCACCTTTAGTAGGCCTAAGAGGGGAAAACGATGGAGGGGGACAGACAGAGGGCACCCCCCTCCTTCCGATACGAACTCTAAGGCAGGGGCGTGCACCTACGCCGCACATCATCCTACTCCACACTAGGCCCACAAGAGCCCATAGTCCCGGGGTTCCGGTAACCCCACCGCACATCCGATTTCCCGAGACACCGAAACACTTCTCAGGTGCCATATATCATACTTAGTCCGCATACCTCGATCATGTTCGTGAGCACATTCGCGACCCACAGCCTTCGGATCAATCCAAAATGCTAATACACTAAGACCAGGCGACACCGACACACTCAACAACACCAAGAGGACAGAACGATGCTTACGACGTACGGATCTCCAGTTTACTGTGATCGACCGAAGGTTTTAGGAATCCCTGAAGTGATCCGACACATACGAGGATCACTAAGGTTTCGGGTGATCTCGGAGAAAACCCAGAGTGCCAGGGGTTACCGGAACCCCCCGGGGGACTAATGGGCCTTGATGGGCCCTAGTGGAGAGAGGAGGGCCGCACGCCCCTCCCCTTGAGTCCGAATAGGACAAGGAAGGGGGGGCCCCCTTGCCTTTCCCCTCTCCCACTCCTTCCTTCCCCCTCCTAGTGGGACTAGGAAAGGGGAGTCCTACTCCCACTAGGAGGAGGACTCCTCCTCTTGGCGCGCCCTCCTAGGGCCGGCCGGCCTCCCCCTTGCTCCTTTATATACGGGGGCAGGGGGGCACCCCATGGACACACAAGTTGATCATTGATCTTTTAGCCGTGTGCGGTGCCCCCTCCACCATAATCCACCTCGGTCATATCGTAGCGGTGCTTAGGCGAAGCCCTGTCGTAGCATCATCACCGTCATCACCGTCGTGCTGACGACTCTCCCTCGAAGCTCTACTGGATCGTGAGTTCGTGGGACGTCACCGAGCTGAACGTGTGCAGATCGCGGAGGTGCCGTACTTCGGTACTAGGATCGGTCGATCGTGAAGACGTACGACTACATCAACCGTGTTGTCATAACGCTTCCGCTTACGGTCTACGAGGGTACGTAGACATACTCTCCCCTCTCGTTGCTATGCATCACCATGATCTTGCGTGTGCGTAGGAATTTTTTTGAAATTACTACCTTCCCCAACAGTGGCATCCGAGCCAGGTTTATGCGTAGATGTTATATGCACGAGTAGAACACAAAGGAGTTGTGGGCGTGGGTATATACATATTGCTTCCGCTCACTAGTTGATTCTTGATTCAGCGGCATTGTTGGATGAAGCGGCCCAGACCGACATTACGCGTACGCTTACGCGAGACTGGTTCTACCGACGTGCTTCGCACACATAGGTGGCTATGGGTGTCTGTTTCTCCAGCTTTAGTTGAATCGGATTCAATGAACAGGGTTCTTTCTGAAGATCAAAAAGCAATCACTATACCGCGTTGTGGTTTTTGATGCGTAGGTAAGAACGGTTCTTGCTCAGCCCGTAGCAGCCACGTAAAACTTGCAACAACAAAGTAGAGGACGTCTAACTTGTTTTTGCAGGGCATGTTGTGATGTGATATGGTCAAGACGTGATGAGATATAATTGTATGAGATGATCATGTTTTGTTAGAAGTTATCGGCAACTGGCAGAAGCCTTATGGTTGTCTCTTTATTGCATAAGATGCAAGCGCCAAATAATTGCTTTACTTTATCGCTATGCGATAGCAATAGTTGCAAGAGCAATAGTTGGCGAGACGACCATGTGATGGACACAGTTGATAGAGATCAAGATGATGGAGATCATGGTGTCATGCCGGTGACGATAGAGATCATGAAGGTACTTTGGAGATGGAGATCAAAGGCACAAGATGATGATGGCCATATCCATGTCACATATTTTGATTGCATGTGATGTTTATCCTTTATGCATCTTATTTTGCTTAGTTCGCGAGTAGCATTATAAGATGATCTCTCACTAAATTTCAAGGTATAAGTGTTCTCCCTGAGTATGCACCGTTGCGAAAGTTCATCGTGCTGAGACACCACGTGATGATCGGGTGTGATAAGCTCTACGTCACATACAACGGTGCAAGCCAGTTTTGCACACGGAATACTCGGGTTAAACTTGACGAGCCTAGCATATGCAGATATGGCCTCAGAACACTGGAGACCGAAAGGTCGAGCGTGAATCATATAGTAGATATGATCAACATAGTGATGTTCACCATTGAAAACTACTCCATCTCACGTGATGATCGGACATGGTTTAGTTGATTTGGATCACGTGATCATTTAGATGATAGAGGGATGTCTATCTAAGTGGGAGTTCTTAAGTAATATGATTAATTGAACTTTAATTTATCATGAACTTAGTCCTGATAGTATTTGCATACTATGTTGTAGATCAATAGCTCGCGATAGCTCCCGTTTATTTTGATATGTTCCTAGAGAAAAAATAAGTTGAAAAGATTAGTAGCAATGATGCGGACTCCGTGATCTGAGGATTATCCCATTGCTGCACAGAAGAATTATGTCCTTGATGCACCGCTAGGTGACAGACCTATTGCAGGAGCAGATGCAGACGTTATGAACGTTTGACAAGCTCGGTATGATGACTACTTGATAGTTTAGTGCACCATGCTACGGCTTAGAACCGGGACTTCAAAAATGTTTTGAACCATGGAGCATATATGAGATGTTCCAAGAGTGAAATTGGTATTTCAGACTCATGCCGAGTCGAGAGGTATGAGACCTCTGACAGTACTTTGCCTACAAGATGGAGGAGAATAGCTCAACCAGTGAGCATGTGCTCAGAATTGTGACTACAATCACTTGAATCAAGTGGGAGTTAATCTTCCAGATAAGATAGTGATTGACAGAATTCTCTAGTCACTATCACCAAGTTACTAGAACTTCGTGATGAACTATAATATGCAAGGGATAACAAAACGATTCCCAAGCTCTTCGTGATGCTGAAATCGACGAAGGTAGAAATCAAGAAAAGCATCAAATGTTGATGGTTGACAAGACCACTAGTTTCAAGTAAAAGGGCAAGGGAAAGAAAGGGAACTTCAAGAAGAATCGCAAGCAAGTTCCACTCCCATGAAGAAGCCCCAAAGACAGCCTGAACTGAGTGCTTCTACTGCAAAGGAAATGGTCACTGGAAGTGGAACTGCCCTAGATACTTGGCGGATAAGAAGGATGGCAAAGTGAACAAAGGTATATTTGATATACATGTTATTGATGTGTACTTTACTAGTGTTTATAGCAAACCCCTCGGTATTTGATAGTTCAGTTGCTAAGAGTAGTAACTCGAAAAGAGTTGCAAAATAAACAAAGACTAGTTGAGGACGAGGTGACGATGTGTGTTGGAAGAATTCCAAGGTTGATAAGATCACCATCGCACACTCCCTTTACCTTCGGGATTAGTGTTGAACCTAAAATAAATGTTATTTGGTGTTTGCGTTGAGCATAATATGATTGGATCATGTTTATTGCAATACGGTTATTATTTAAGTCAAAGAATAATTGTTATTCTTACATGAATAAAACCTTGGTCATACACCCAAGTGAATGGTTTATTGAATCTCGATCATAGTGATACACATATTCATAATATTGAAGCCAAAAGATGCAAAGTTAATAATGATAGTGCAACTTATTGTGGCACTGCCGTTTAGGTCATATTGGTGTAAAGCGCATGAAGAAACTCCATGCTGATGGCTTTTGGAATCACTTGATTATGAATCATGATGCTTGCGAACCATGCCTCATGGGCAAGATGACTAAGACTCCATTCTCCGAAACAATGGAGCGAGCACCTGACTTATTGGAAATAATACATACCGATGTATGCGGTCCGATGAGTGTTGAGGCTCGCGGCGGGTATCGTTATTTTCTGACCTTCACAGATGATTTGAGCAGATATGGGTATATCTACTTGATGAAACATAAGTCTGAAACATTTGAAAAGTTCAAAGAATTTCAGAGTGAAGTGGAAAATCATCGTAACAAGAAAATTAAGTTTCTACGATCTGATCGGAGGAGAATATTTGAGTTAAAGTTTGGTCTTCATTTGAAACAATGCGGAATAGTTTCGCAACTCACGCCACCTGGAACACCATAGCGTAATGGTGTGTCCGAACGTCGTAAGCAACTTTATTAGATATGGTGCGATCTATGATGTCTCTTACTGAATACGCATCGTTTGGTTATGCCATAGAGATAGTGATTTTTGGGGAACGTAGTAATTTCAAAAATTTCCTACGCACATGCAGGATCATGGTGATGCATAGCAACGAGAGGGGAGAGTGTTGTCTACATACCCTTGTAGACCGTTTGCGGAAGCGTTATATCAACGCGGTTGATGTAGTCGTACGTCTTCACGATCCGATCAATCCAAGTATCGAAAGCACGGCACCTCCGAGTTCTGCACACGTTCGGCTCGGTGATGTCCTCGCCTTCTCGATCCAGTAAGAGGGACGAAGCAGTAGATGAGTTCCGGCAGCACGATGGCGTGGTGAAGGTGTTGGTGAAGAACAATCTCCGTAGGGCTTCGCCTAAGCACTACGAAAACTATGACGGAGGATAAACTAGAGGGGACGGGGTTGCCGACACACGGCTTGGTGTTTCTTGATGTGTCTTTGGTGCTAGCCCTGCCCCTCTATTTATATGTTGAGCCCTGGGGTCGAAACTTGGAGCAAAATCCTGCTCAAAGTCGGTTTTGCCCGAAAGGAAAGAGTCCCACTCGGACTCCAGGACCAAACGCCACAATCCTTGGCGTCTGGCCCAGACGCCATGGGCCTTGGCGTCTGGCCCAGGGCCAGACGCCAGGGACTCCGGCGTTTGGCCCCCTGGCCTCCGCAAAACTCCTTTTGCACCGACTTATAGCCCCATGGGCCCGACCCCTTGGCCAAACCATATCATCCAATATATGAATCTTTACCTCCGGACCATTCCGGAGCTCCTCGTCATGTCCGTGATCTCATCCGGGACTCCGAACAACATTCGGTCACCAACATAGATAACTCATAGTACTATATCGTCAACGAACGTTAAGCGTGCGGACCCTACGGGTTCGAGAACTATGTAGACATGACCGAGACACCTCTCCGGTCAATAACCAATAGCGGGACCTGGATGCCCATATTGGCTCCTACATATTCTACGAAGATCTTTATCGGTCAGACCGCATAACAACATACATTGTTCCCATTGTCATCGGTATGTTACTTGCCCGAGATTCGATCGTCGGTATCTCAATACCTAGTTTAATCTCGTTACTGGCAAGTCTCTTTACTCGTTCCATAATACATGATCTCGCAAGTAACTCATTAGTTGCAATGCTTGCAAGGCTTATAGTGATGTGCATTACCGAGTGGGCCCAAAGATACCTCTCCGACAATCGGAGTGACAAATCCTAATCTTGAAATACGCCAACCCAACAAGTACCTTTGGAGACACCTGTAGAGCACCTTTATAATCACCCAGTTATGTTGTGACGTTTGGTGGCACACAAAGTGTTCCTCTGGTAAACGGGAGTTGCATAATCTCATAGTCATAGGAACATGTATAAGTCATGAAGAAAGCAATAGCAACAAACTAAACAATCAAGTGCTATGCTAACAGAATGGGTCAAGTCAATCACATCATTCTCTAATGATGTGATCCCGTTAATCAAATGACAACTCATGTCTATGGTTAGGAAACTTAACCATCTTTGATCAATGAGCTAGTCAAGTAGAGGCATACTAGTGACACTCTGTTTGTCTATGTATTCACACATGTATTATGTTTCCGGTTAATACAATTCTAGCATGAATAATAAACATTTATCATGATATAAGGAAATAAATAATAACTTTACTATTGCCTCTAGGGAACATTTCCTTCAGTCTCCCACTTGCACTAGAGTCAATAATCTAGTTCACATCGCCATGTGATTTAACATTAATAGTTCACATCACCATGTGATTTACACCCATAGTTCACATCGTCATGTGACCAACACCCAAAGGGTTTACTAGAGTCAATAATCTAGTTCACATCGCTATGTGATTAATACCCAAAGAGTACTAAGGTGTGATCATGTTTTTCTTGTGAGGGAAGTTTAGTCAACGGGTCTGCCATATTCAAATCCGTATGTATTTTGCAAATTTCTATGTCAACAATGCTCTGCATGGAGCTACTCTAGCTAATTGCTCCCACTTTCAATATGTATCCAGATTGAGACTTTGAGTCATCTGGATCAGTGTCAAAACTTGCATCGACGTAACCCTTTACGACGAGCCTTTTGTCACCTCCATAATCGAGAAACATATCCTTATTCCACTAAGGATAATTTTGACCAATGTCCAGTGATCTGCTCCTAGATCACTATTGTATTCCCTTGCCAAACTCAGGGCAGGGTATACAATAGGTCTGGTACACAACATGTCATACTTTATAGAACCTATGGCTGAGGCATATGGAATGACTTTCATTCTCTCTCTATCTTCTGCCATGGTCGGGTTTTGAGTCTTACTCAACTTCACACCTTGTAACACAAGCAAGAACTCCTTCTTTGACTGTTCCATTTTGAACTACTTCAAAATCTTGTCAATGTATGTACTCATTGAAAAACTTATCAAGCGTCTTGATCTATCTCTATAGATCTTGATGCTCAATATGTAAGCAGTTTCACCGAGGTCTTTCTTTGAAAAACTCCTTTCAAACATTCCTTTATGCTTTGTAGAATAATTCTACATTATCTCCGCTCAACAATATGTCATTCACATATACTTATCAGAAATGTTGTAGTGCTCCCACTCACTTTCTTGTAAATACAGGCTTCACCGCAAGTCTATATAAAACTATATGCTTTGATCAACTTATCAAAGCGTATATTCCAACTCCGAGATGCTTGCACCAATCCATAGATGGATCGCTGGAGCTTGCATATTTTGTTAGTACCTTTAGGATTGACAAAACCTTCTGGTTGCATCATATACAACTCTTCTTTAATAAATCCATTAAGGAATGCAGTTTTGTTTATCCATTTGCCAGATTTCATAAAATGTGGCAATTGCTAACATGATCCGGACAGACTTAAGCATAGATAAGAGTGAGAAACTCTCATCGTAGTCAACACCTTGAACTTGTCAAAAACCTTTTTGTGACAATTCTAGGTTTGTAGATAGTAACACTACTATCAGCGTCCGTCTTCCTCTTGAAGATCCATTTAATCTCAATGGCTCGCCGATCATTGGGTAAGTCAATCGAAGTCCATACTTTGTTCTCATACATGGATGTCATCTCAGATTTCATGGCCTCAAGCCATTTTGTGGAATCTGAGCTCATCATCGCTTCCCCATAGTTCGTAGGTTCATCATGGTCAAGTAACATGACCTCCAGAACAGGATTACCGTACCACTCTGGTGTGGATCTTACTCTGGTTTACCTATGAGGTTCGGTAGTAACTTGATCTGAAGTTTCATGATCTTCATCATTAGCTTCCTCACTAATTGGTGTTGTAGTCATTGGAACTGATTTCTGTGATGAACTACTTTCCAATTCGGGAGCAGGTACAGTTACCTCATCAAGTTCTAGTTTCCTCCCACTTACTTCTTTCGAGAGAAACTCCTTCTGTAGAAAGGATCCATTCTTAGCAATGAATATCTTGCCTTCGGATCTGTGATAGAAGGTGTACCCAAATTTTCTTTTGGGTATCCTATGAAGATGCACTTCTCCGATTTGGGTTTGAGCTTATCAGTTTGAAACTTTTTCGCATAAGCATTGCAACCTCAAACTTTAAGAAACGACAGCTTAGGTTTCTTGCCAAACCATAGTTCATACGGTGTCGTCTCAACGGATTTAGATGGTGCCCTATTTAACGTGAATGCAGCTGTCTCTAATGCATAACCCCAAATCAATAGTGGTAAATCGGTAAGAGACATCATAGATTGCACTATCTCCCATAAAGTACGGTTATGATGTTCGGACACACCATTATGTTGTGGTGTTCTAGGTGGTGTGAGTTGTGAAACTACACATTGTTTTAACTGAAGGCAAACTTGTAACTCAAATTTTTGCTTCTGCGATCATATCGTAGAAACTTTATTTTTGTTACGATGATTTCCACTTCACTCTGAAATTCTTTGAACTTTTCAAATGTTTCAGACTTGTGTTTCATTAAGTAGATATACTCATATCTGCTCAAATCATCTGTGAAGGTCATAAAATAATGATACCTACCGCGAGCCTCAATATTTATCGGATTGCATACATCAGTATGTATTGTTTCCAATAAGTCTGTTGCTCGCTCCATTGTTTCGGAGAACGGAGTCTTTGTCATCTTGCCCATGAGGCATGGTTCGCAAGCATCAAGTGATTCATAATCAAGTGATTCCAGAAGTCCATCAGCATGGATTTTCTTCATGTGCTTTATACCAATATGACCTAAACGGCAGTGCCACAAATAGGTTGCATTATCATTATTAACTTTGCATCTTTTGGCTTCAATATTATGAATATGTGTATCATTACGATTGATATTCAATAAACCATTTTCCTTGGGTGTATGACCATAGAAGGTTTTATTCATGTAAATAGAATAACAATTATTCTTTGACTTACATGAATAACCGTATTGCAATAAACATGATCCAATCATATTATGCTCAACGCAAACACTAAATAACATTTATTTTATGTTTAACACTAATCCCGAAGGTATAGGGAGTGTGCGATGGTGATCTTATCAATCTTGGAATCATTTCCAATACACATTGTCACTTCATCCTTAACTAGTCTTTGTTTATTTTGCAACTCCCGTTTCGAGTTACTATTCTTAGCAACTGAACTAGTATCAAATACTGAGGGGTTTCTATAAACACTAGTAAAGTACACATCAATAACATGTATATCAAATATACCTTTGTTCACTTTGCCATCCTTCTTATCCGCCAATTACTTAGGGTAGTTCCGCTTCCAATGACCAGTCCCTTTGCAGTAGAAGCACTCAGTTTCAGGCTTAGGTCCAGACTTGGGTTTTTTCACTTGAGCAGCAACTTGCTTGCCATTCTTCTTGAAGTTCCCCTTTCTTCCCTTTGCCCTTTTACTTGAAACTAGTGGTTTTGTTTACCATCAACACTTGATGCTTTTTCTTGATTTCTACCTTCGTCGATTTCAGCATCACGAAGAGCTTGGGAATCGTTTCCGTTATCCCTTGCATATTATAGTTCATCACAAAGTTCTACTAACTTGGTGATAGTGACTAGAGAATTCTGTCAATCACTATTTTATCTGGAAGATTAACTCCCACTTGATTCAAGCGATTGTAGTACCCAGACAATCTGAGCACATGCTCACTGCTTGAGCTATTCTCCTCCATCTTTTAGCTATAGAACTTGTTGGAGACTTCATATCTCTCAACTCGGGTATTTACTTGAAATATTAACTTCAACTCCTGGAACATCTCATATGGTCCATGGCGTTCAAAACGTCTTTGAAGTCCCGATTCTAAGCCGTTAAGCATGGTGCACTAAACTATCAAGTAGTCATCATATTGAGCTAGCCAAACGTTCATAACGTCTGCATCTGCTCCTGCAATAGGTCTGTCACCTAGCGGTGCATCAAGGACATAATTCTTCTGTGCAGCAATGAGGATAATCCTCGGATCACGGACCTAGTCCGCATCATTGCTACTATCATCTTTCAACTTAGTTTTCTCTAGGAACATATCTAAAACATGGGGAGCTACATCGCGAGCTATTGATCTACAACATAGATATGCAAATACTATCAGGACTAAGTTCATGATAAATTAAAGTTCAATTAATCATATTACTTAAGAACTCCCACTTAGATAGACATCCCTCTAGTCTTCTAAGTGATCACGTGATCCAAATCAACTAAACCATGTCCGATCATCACGTGAGATGGAGTAGTTTTCAATGGTGAACATCATTATGTTGATCATATCTACTATATGATTCACGCTCGACCTTTCGGTCTCAGTGTTCCGAGGCCATATCTGCATATGCTAGGCTCGTCAAGTTTAACCTGAGTATTCTGCGTGTGCAAAACTGGCTTGCACCCATTGTATGTGCACGTAGAGCTTATCACACCCTATCATCACGTGGTGTCTGGGCATGATGAACTTTGGCAATGGTGCATACTCAGGGAGAACACTTTTATCTTGAAATTTAGTGAGAGATCATCTTATAATGCTACCGTCAATCAAAGCAAGATAAGATGCATAAAAGATAAACATCACATGCAATCAATATATGTGATATGATATGGCCATCATCATCTTGTGCTTGTGATCTCCATCTCTGAAGCACCGTCATGATCACCATCATCACCGGCGCGACATCTTGATCTCTATCATGTCATCATTGTCGTCTCGCCAACTATGCTTTTGACTATTGCTATCGCTTAGTGATAAAGTAAAGCATTATATGGCGCTTGCATTTTATGCAATGAAGCGACAACCATATGGCTCCTGTCAGTTGCTGATAACTTTACAAAACATGATCATCTCATACAATAATTTTTATCATCATGTCTTTACCATATCACATCACAACATGCCCTGCAAAAACAAGTTAGACGTCCTCTACTTTGTTGTTGCAAGTTTTACGTGGCTGCTACGGGCTTAGCAAGAACTGTTCTTACCTACGCATCAAAACCACAACGATAGTTTGTCAAGTTGGTTCTGTTTTAACCTTCACAAGGACCGGGCGTAGCCACACTTGGTTCAACTAAAGTTGGAGAAACTGACACCCGCCAGCCACCTGTGTGCAAAGCACGTTAGTAGAACCAGTCTCGCATAAGCGTACGCATAATGTCCGTCCGGGACGCATCATCCAACAATACCGCCGAACCAAAGTATGACATGCTGGTAAGCAGGATGACTTATATCGCCCACAAATCACTTGTGTTCTACTCGTGCACAACATCAACGCATAAAACCTAGGCTCGGATGCCACTGTTGGGGAACGTAGCAATTTAAAAAAAATTCCTACGCACACGCAAGATCATGGTGATGCATAGCAACGAGAGGGGAGAGCGTTGTCTACGTACCCTTGTAGACTGAAAGCGGAAGCATTAGCACAACGCGGTTGATGTAGTCGTACGTCTTCACGGCTCGACCGATCAAGCACCGACACTACGGCACCTCCGAGTTCTAGCACACGTTCAACTCGATGGCGATCCCCGGACTCCGATCCAGCAGAATGTCGGGGAAGAGTTCCGTCAGCACGACGGTGTAGTGACGATCTTGATGTTCTACTGTCGCAGGGCTTCGCCTAAGCACCACTACAATATTATCGAGGACTATG
>NC_053023.1:514106046-514180973 GCF_003073215.2 Triticum urartu | reverse complement strand
GTGGGCGAGTGGATGGGTGAAGACTTTAACCTCCGATGAAGAGCTTGTGTGTGATACCGCGAGAGTGCGTGAGGAGCAGCGGACGCGTGGTGGCGCCGGCAGGGCTCCTCGTGGAGGTGGAGGCCAGGCGGCGGGAGGCCTCACGCAGCGCCGCCATGGCCATGGCTCTGCCCTCTTTCCTTTCCTTGGGGAAGCCGGGGGGACGGAGCCGGGAGAAGCGGGCGGCCAGATCGTCGCTAGGTCTAAGAGAACTGGGAGCTGTCGCGGGGCAGAAATCGTACTACCTCCAGTTTAAAAAAAAACATCAGTTTCTCATGGAAATCGGAATCGGAATACTCCAATTCGCACCTTTTTTGCTGCAGAGAAAGGAGTAGAGAACTCAAAATAGACCTGGAGAACGGCCTCTTCGGTTCGAAAAGTTCTCATGCAAAATTTGATTGCATCTCATAAAATAGAATGTGAGGTCATTTTGAAGTACCTTTTATAGAGTATTCTCCATTGACTTAACTTGCTGAAAGTACTCCCTCCATTTTAAAATAAGTGTCTCAAGCTTATTTAATTTTGTACTAAAGCTAATACAGTTATTTTGAGACACAGTGTCAGCGTCTCAAGTAAAGCCATCGAGCAAGAATGACCAGAGCAACACCAAGTCAACAGGGGATGAGAGCGAGGGAAGAGCTGCAGCAATAGCCGGATCGGCCACGTCAGCTGGAAGGGACGACAAGTAGACCAATCAAGGAGAGGGACGCGTCATCGGTAGGCCAGCGCGGATCAAGCAGCCCAACAGGAGATTCGCGGGTCCGGAGTGGGTGAGCACTACTTAAGATAGGAACGGAAGAGAGATAACCATCCGGGCAAGGATCACGAACAAGGCACGGCACAGCATCTATTCCCTTTAGGCCTCATTTGATTCATAGGATAGAAATTTTATAGGAATAGGAAAATCATAGGAAGTGAGATGACATGCATCTCAATTCCTATAGAGGAAGAGATGTCATTTGGTGTATAGGATAGGATTTTTTTCCATTGAGTCTAGGCTAATGTTTTTTCCCTCCAAAACGTGAAGGATTGATTCCTATCCTACATAGGAATAGGAATTCATTCCTACAAACCAAAGGGCTTCAAAGGAATTTTTCCTTTGCAAATCCTATCCTATAGAATTCCTACAAAAATCCTACAAACCAAAGGAGGCCTATTCTTCCTTTCCAAGTTATAACTGAACCAGAGAGAGCTGAGTTGTATCTGTAAGAGAGAAATACAGTTCGTGAGAATCATAAGCTAACATCATGGTATCAGACAGCCAACCACCATCATCCCCCGCCGCCGCACCAACGTCAAGCTGGACACGCGCTGCCGGAAACAAGCTCGGGAGCATCTACTTGCCACCATGGACCCGGAGCTCCGCGCCTACCTCGACAGACTCGACTCCAATGCCAATGACCGCGCCGTCGCGGCGGACGCCAAATCCGACTCCGTCCTGGAAGCGGCTCGACATGCAGACCGTACGGATCGACGTCCTCGCCGCCTGGAGACCGGAACTTGAGGCGAGATTCGCGAAGTTGGAGCTCTCTGTAGCGGCGCTCCAAGCCGCGTCTCCCTCGACCTCTTCATCAGGTGGATCGCCGCCGCCTGCGACTCCTCTCGCGGCCGTGCACGGGATCCCCAGGCAAACAGGCCACGACGCACCACTGCACTCCGGGGGATCTCCGACGGTGACCCCTGAGTCACCGGTGGCTTCCCCGGTCACGGGTATGACCATGGTTCCCTTGTTGGAGAACGTAGTAATTTCAAAATTTTCCTACACACACGCAAGATCATGGTGATGCATAGCAACGAGAGTGGAGAGTAACGTCCACGTACCCTCGTAGACCGTAAGCGGAAGCGTTATGAGAACGCGGTTGATGTAGTCGTACGTCTTCACGATCCGACCGATCCAAATACCGAACGGACGGCACCTCCGAGTTCAGCACACGTTCAGCTCGATGATGTCCCACGAACTTCGATCCAGCAGATCTTTGCGGGAGAGTTCCGTCAGCACGACGGCATGATGACGGTGATGATGTTGCTACCGACGCAGGGCTTCGCCTAAGCACTGCTACAATATGATCGAGGTGGATTATGGTGGAGAGGGGCACCGCACACGGCTTGAAACAATTAACTTGTGTCTTGGGGTGCCCCCTTGCCCCCGTATATAAAGGAGGGAGGGGAGGCCGGCCGGCCTCTCTAGACGCGCCAAGGGAGGAGGAATCCTCCTCCTAGTAGGAGTAGGATTCCTCCTTTCCTAGTCCTACTAGGAGGGGAAAGGAAGGAGAAGGGGAGGAGAAGGAAAGAGGGGGCGCAGCCCCTCCCCTAGTCCAATTCGGACTAGGCCCATGGGGGGCGCGCGGCCAGCCCTCGTGGCTTCTCCTCTTTTTCCCTTAAAGCCCACTAAGGCCCATATGTACTCTTGTATTCCCGTAACTCCCCCGGTACTCCGAAAAATACCCGGATCACTCGGAACCTTTCCGATGTCCGAATATAGCCTTCTAATATATCGATCTTTACGGCCCGATCATTTCGAGACTCCTCGTCATGTCCGTGATCTCATCCGGGACTCCGAACAACCTTCGGTACATCAAATTACATAAACTAATCATCACCGAACGTTAAGCGTGCGGACCCTACGGGTTCGAGAACTATGTAGACATGACCGAGACATGTCTCCGGTCAATAACCAATAGCGGAACCTGGATGCTCATATTGGCTCCTACATATTCTACGAAGATCTTTATCGGTCAAACCGCATAACGGTATACGTTGTTCCCTTTATCATCGGTATGTTACTTGCCCGAGATTCGGTCGTTGGTATCTCAATACCTAGTTCAATCTCGTTACCGGCAAGTCTCTTTACTCGTTCCGTAATGCTAGTAACTAACTCATTAGCTACATTGCTTGCAAGGCTTATAGTGATGTACATTACCGAGAGGGCCCAGAGATACCTCTCCGACAATCGGAGTGACAAATCCTAATCTTGATCCATGCCAACTCAACAAACACCATCGGAGACACCTGTAGAGCACCTTTATAATCACCCAGTTATGTTGTGACGTTTGGTAGCACACAAAGTGTTCCTCCGATATTCGAGAGTTGCATGATCTCATAGTCATAGGAACATGTATAGTTATGGAGAAAGCAATAGCAACAAACTAAACGATCATCGTGCTAAGCTAACAGGTGAGTGTGATCCCCGTTAATCAAATGACAACTCATGTCTATGGTTAGGAAACATAACCATCTTTGATCAACGAGCTAGTCAAGTAGAGGCATACTAGTGACACTCCTGTTTGTCTATGTATTCACACATGTATTATGTTTCCGGTTAATACAATTCTAGCATGAATAATAAACATTTATCATGATATAAGGAAATAAATAATAACTTTATTATTGCCTCTAGGGCATATTTCCTTCAGTCTCCCACTTGCACTAGAGGTCAATAATCTAGTTCACATCGCCATGTGATTTAACACCAATAGTTCACATCACCATGTGATTAACACCCATAGTTCACATCGTCATGTGACCAACACCCAAAGGGTTTACTAGAGTCAATAATCTAGTTCACATCGCTATGTGATTAACACCCAAAGAGTACTAAGGTGTGATCATGTTTTGCTTGTGAGAGAAGTTTAGTCTACGGGTCTACCACATTCAGATCCGTATGTATTTTGCAAATTTCTATGTCAACAATGCTCTGCATGGAGCTACTCTAGCTAATTGCTCCCACTTTTCAATATGTATCCAGATTGAGACTTAGAGTCATCTGGATCAGTGTCAAAATTTCATCGACGTAACCCTTTACGACGAACCTTTTGTCACCTCCATAATCGAGAAACATATCCTTATTCCACTAAGGATAATTTTGACGCTGTCCAGTGATCTACTCCTAGATCACTATTGTACTCCCTTGCTAAACACAGTGTAGGGTATACAATAGATCTGGTACACACAGCATGGCATATTTTATAGAACCTATGGCCAAGGCATAGGGAATGACTTTCATTCTCTTTCTATCTTCTGCCGTGGTCGGGCTTTGAGTCTTACTCAATTTCACACCTTGTAACACAGGCAAGAACTCTTTCTTTGACTGTTCCATTTTGAACTACTTCAAAATCTTGTCAAGGTATGTACTCATTGAAAAACTTATCAAGCGTCTTGATCTATCTCTAATATTCTTGATGCTCAATATGTAAGACAGCTTCACCGAGGTCTTTGTTTGAAAAACTCCTTTCAAAACATTCCTTTATGCTTTCAAGAATAATTCTACATTATTTCCGATCAACAATATGTCTATCACATTATACTTATCAGAAATGCTGTAGTGCTCCCACTCACTTTCTTGTAAATACTAGGCTTCACCACAAGTCTGTATAAAACTATATGCTTTGATCAACTTATCAAAGCATATATTCCAACTCCGATATGCTTGCACCAGTCATAGATGGATTGCTGGAGCTTGCATATTTTGTTAGCACTTTAGGATTGACAAAACCTTCTTGGTTGCATCATATACAACTCTTCTTTAATAAATCCTTTAAGGAATGCAGTTTTGTTTATCCATTTGCCAGATTTCATAAAATGCGGAAATTTGCTAACATGATTCGGACAGACTTAAGCATCGCTACGAGTGAGAAAATCTCATCATAGTCAACACCTTGAACTTTGTCAAAAACCTTTTTCGACAAGTCTAGCTTTGTAGATAGTAACACTACTATCAGCGTCCGTCTTCCTCTTGAAGATCCATTTAATTTTCTATGGCTTGCCGATCATCGGGCAAGTCAACCAAAGTCCACACTTTGTTCTCATACATGGATCCCATCTCAGATTTCATGGCCTCAAGCCATTTCGCGGAATCTGGGCTCATCATCGCTTCCTCATAGTTCGTAGGTTCGTCATGGTCAATACATGACCTCCAGAACAGGATTACCGTACCACTCTGGTGCGGATCTCACTCTGGTTGACCTACGAGGTTCGGTAGTAACTTGATCTGAAGTTACATGATCATCATCATTAGCTTCCTCACTAATTGGTGTAGAGTCACAGAAACAGATTTCTGTGATGAACTACTTTCCAATAAGGGAGCAGGTACAATTACCTCATCAAGTTCTACTTTCCTCCCACTCACTTCTTTCGAGAGAAACTCCTTCTCTAGAAAGGATCCATTCTCAGCAACGAATGTCTTGCCTTCGGATCTGTGATAGAAGGTGTACCCAACTGTCTCCTTTGGGTATCCTATGAAGACACATTTCTCCGATTTGGGTTTGAACTTATCAGGATGAAACTTTTTCTTATAAGCATCGCAACCCCAAACTTTAAGAAACGACAACTTTGGTTTCTTGCCAAACCACAGTTCATAGTGTCGTCTCAACGGATTTAGATGGTGCCCTTTTTAACGTGAATGCAGCTGTCTCTAATGCATAACCCCAAAACTATAGTGGTTAATCGGTAAGAAACATCATAGATTGCACTATATCCATTATGCTATGGTGTTCCATGTGGCATGAGTTTGTGAAACTATTCCACATTGTTTTAATTGAAGACCAAACTCATAACTCAAATATTTGTCTCCGCGATTAGATCGTAGAAACTTTATTTTCTTGTCACGATGATTTTCCACTTCACTCTGAAATTCTTTGAATTTTTTCAAATGTTTCAGACTTATGTTTCATCAAGTAGATATACCCATATCTGCTCAAATCATCTGTGAAGTTCAGAAAATAACGATACTTGTCGTGAGCCTTAACACTCATCTGACCGCATACATTAGTATGTATTATTTCCAATAAGTCAGTTGCTCGCTCCGAAGAACGGAGTCTTAGTCATCTTTCCCATGAGGCATGGTTTGCAAGCATCAAGTGATTCATAATCAAGTGATTCCAAAAATCCCATCAGCATGGAGTTTCTTCATGCGCTTTACACCAATATGACCTAAACAGCAGTGCTACAAATAAGTTGCACTATCATTATTAACTTTGCATCTTTTGGTTTCAATATTATGATTATGTGTATCACTACGATCGAGATCCAACGAACTATTTTCATTGGGTGTGTAACCATATAAGGTTTTATTCATGTAAACAGAACAACAATTTATTCTCTTACTTAAATGAATAACTGTATTATAATAAACATGATCAAATCATATTCATGCTTAACGCAAACACCAAATAACACTTATTCAGGTTCAACACTAATCCCGAAAGTATAGGGAGTGTGCGATGATGATCATATCAATCTTGGAACCACTTCCAACACACATCGTCACTTTACCCTTAACTAGTCTCTGTTTATTCTGCAACTCCCGTTTCGAGTTACTAATCTTAGCAACTGAACTAGTATCAAATACTGAGGGGTTTCTATACACACTAGTAAAGTACACATCAATAGCATGTATATCAAATATACTTATGTTCACTTTGCCATCCTTCTTATCTGCCAATCACTTGGGGTAGTTCCGCTTCCAGTGACCAGTCCCTTTGCAGTAGAAACACTTAGTCTTAGGCTTAGGACCAGACTTGGGCTTCTTCACTTGAGCAGCAACTTGCTTGCCGTTCTTCTTGAAGTTCCCCTTCTTCCCTTTGCCCTTTTCTTGAAACTAGTGATCTTGTCAACAATCAACACTTGATGCTCTTTCTTGATTTCTACCTTCATCGATTTCATCATCATGAAAAGCTCGGGATTCGTTTTCGTCATCCCTTGCATACTATAGTTCATCACGAAGTTCTACTAACTTGGTGATGGTGACTAGAGAATTCTGTCAATCACTATCTTATGTGGAAGATTAACTCCCACTTGATTCAAGCGATTGTAGTACCCAGACAATCTGAGCACATGCTCACTAGTTGAGTGATTCTCCTCCATCTTTTAGCTATAGAACTTGTTGGAGACTTCATATCTCTCAACTCGGGTATTTGCTTGAAATATTAACTTCAACTCCTGGAACATCTCATATGGTCCATGACGTTCAAAACTTCTTTGAAGTCCCGATTCTAAGTCGTTAAGCATGGTGCACTAAACTATCAAGTAGTCATCATATTTAGCTAGCCAAACGTTCATAACGTCAGCATCTGCTCCTGCAATAGGTCTATCACCTAGCGGTGCATCAAGGACATAATTCCTCTATGCAGCAATGAGGATAAACCTCAGATCACGGATCCAATCCGCATCATTGCTACTAACATCTTTCAACACAATTTTTCTCTAGGAACATATCAAAATAAACATATGAAAGCAATAACGCGAGCTATTGATCTACAACATAATTTGCAAAATACTACCAGGACTAAGTTCATGATAAATTTAAGTTCAAGTAATCATATTACTTAAGAGCTCCCACTTAGATAGACATCCATCTAATCCTCTAAGTGATCACGTGATCCAAATCAACTAAACCATGTCCGATCATCACGTGAGATGGAGTAGTTTCATTGGTGAACATCGCTATGTTGATCATATCTACTATATGATTCATGCTCGACCTTTCGGTCTCCGTGTTCCGAGGCCATATCTGTATATGCTTGGCTCGTCAAGTATAACCTAAGTATTCCGCGTGTGCAACTGTTTTGCACCCGTTGTATTTGAACGTAGAGCCTATCACACCCGATCATCACGTGGTGTCTCAGCACGAAGAACTTTCGCAACGGTGCATACTCAGGGAGAACACTTCTTGATAATTAGTGAGAGATCATCTTAAAATGCTGCCGTCAAACTAAGCAAAAATAAGATGTATATAAGATAAACATCATATGCAATCAAAATATGTGACATGATATGGCCATCATCATCTTGCTTCTTTGATCTCCATCTCCAAAGTACTGTCATGATCTATATCGTCACCGGCATGACACCATGATCTCCATCATCTTGATCTATATCAATGTGTCGTCACGTGGTCGTCTCGCCAACAATTGCTCTTGCAACTATTGCTATCGCATAGCGATAAAGTAAAGCAATTATTGGACGCTTGCATCTTATGCAATAGAGAGACAACCATAAGGGTTTTGCCAGTTGCTGATAACTTCAACAAAACATGATCATCTCATACAACAACTTATATCTCATCACGTCTTGACCATATCACATCACAACATGCCCTGCAAAAACAAGTCAGACGTCCTCTACTTTGTTGTTGCAAGTTTTACGTGGCTGCTACGGGCTTAGCAAGAACCGTTCTTACCTACGCATCAAAAACCACAACGATAGTTTGTCAAGTTGGTGCTGTTTTAACCTTCGCAAGGACCGGGCGTAGCCACACTCAGTTCAACTAAAGTTGGAGAAACTGTCACCCACAAGCCACCTCTGTGCAAAGCACGTCGGGAGAACCGGTCTCGCGTAAGCATACGCGTAATGTCGGTCTGGGCCGCTTCATCCAACAATACCGCCGAACCAAAGTATGACATGCTGGTAAGCAGTATGACTTATATTGCCCACAACTCACTTGTGTTCTACTCGTGCATATAACATCAACATATAAAACCTAGGCTCGGATGCCACTGTTGGGGAACTTAGTAATTTCAAAAAAAAATCCTACGCACACGCAAGATCATGTGACGCATAGCAACGAGCGGGGGGAGTGTGATCTACATACCTAGTAGATCGACAACGGAAGCGTTTGGTTGATGTAGTCATACGTCTTCACGATCTGACCGATCAAGCACCGAAACTACGGCACCTCCGAGTTCTAGCACACGTACAGCTCGATGATGATCCCCGGACTCCGATCCAGCAAAGTGTCAGGGAAGAGTTCCGTCAGCACGACAGCGTGGTGACGATCTTGATGTACTACAGCAGCAGGGCTTCGCCTAAACTCCGCTACAATATTATCGAGGACTATGGTGGCTGGGAGCGCCGCACACGGCTAAGGAAAAGATCACGTGGATCAACTTGTGTGTTTCTGGGGTGCCCCTGCCTCCGTATATAAAGGACTAAAGGGGGGAGGCTGGCCGGCCAAGGAGGGCGCGCCAGGAGAGTCCTACTCCCTCTGGGAGTAGGATTCCCCCCCCCCAATCCTAGCTGGAATAGGATTCGCGGAGGGGGGAAAAGAGAGAGAGGGGCCGGCCCCCTCTCCTTGTCCTATTCGGACCAAGGGAGGGGAGGGGCGCGCGGCCCATGAGGGGCTGCCTCTTCTCTTTTCCACTAAGGCCCATCATGGCCCATATAGCTCCCGGGGGTTCCGGTAACCTCCCGGTACTCCGGTAAAATCCCGATTTCACCCGGAACACTTCCGGTATCCAAACATAGGCTTCCAATATATCAATCTTTATGTCTCGACCATTTCGAGACTCCTCGTCATGTCCGTGATCACATCCGGGACTCCGAACAACCTTTGGTACATCAAAATGCATAAACTCATAATATAACTGTCATCGTAACCTTAAGCGTGCGGACCCTACGGGTTCGAGAACAATGTAGACATGACCGAGACACGTCTCCGGTCAATAACCAATAGCGGGACCTGGATGCCCATATTGGCTCCTACATATTCTACGAAGATCTTTATCGGTCAGACCGCATAACAACATACGTCATTCCCTTTGTCATCGGTATGTTACTTGCCCGAGATTCGATCGTCGGTATTCCAATACCTAGTTCAATCTCGTTGCCGGTAAGTCTCTTTACTCGTTCTGTAATACATCATCCTGCAACTAACTCATTTAGTTGCAATGCTTGCAAGTCTTAAGTGATGTGCATTACCGAGAGGGCCCAGAGATACCTCTCCAACAATCGGAGTGACAAAACCTAATCTCGAAATACGCCAACCCAACATGTACCTTTGGAGACACCTGTAGTACTCCTTTATAATCACCCAGTTACGTTGTGACGTTTGGTAGTACCCTAAGTGTTCCTCCGGTAAACGGAGTTGCATAATCTCATAGTTATAGGAACATGTATAAGTCATGAAGAAAGCAATAGCAACATACTAAACGATCGGGTGCTAAGCTAATGGAATGGGTCATGTCAATCAGATCATTCTCTTAATGATGTGATCCCGTTAATCAAATAACAACTCATTGTTCATGGTTAGGAAACATAACCATCTTTGATTAACGAGCTAGTCAAGTAGAGGCATACTAGTGACACTTTGTTTGTCTATGTATTCACACGTGTATTATGTTTCCAGTTAATACAATTCTAGCATGAATAATAAACATTTATCATGATTATAAGGAAATAAATAATAACTTTATTATTGCCTCTAGGGCATATTTCCTTCAGTACTTCCAAGGCAGACTATGGTTGGGGGGTTCTGCGGCCCTCCAACAACGAGTTCTCAAGGCATTCCATGACAGTACGGTTGGGGGACATTCCGGATTCCCTGTGACATATCACCGCTTGCGGCGCATCTTTGCGTGGCCTAAGATGAAGGACTGCATCCGAAATTATGTGCAGACTTGTTCTGTCTACCAGCAAGCCAAACCAGAGCGAGTCAAGTACCTGGGACTCTTTGAACCAATCCCTGTCCCCGAAGGAGCCTGGCAAGTCATCACTATGGATTTCATCGACGGCCTCCCGCAATCTGGCAAAGCAAACTGTATACCGGTGGTCGTGGATAAATTTACCGGTTATGCCCACTTCTTGCCATTGAACCATCCCTATACAGCAGCAAAAGTGGCCCAGGTTTACTTGGATAATGTATACAAGTTGCACGGATTGCCCAAGACTATAATCTCCGATACAGACCCGGTGTTTACTAGCAGATTCTGGCAGGAGCTCTTTCGTGTGATTGGGACCGAGCTCAACATGAGTACGCCATATCACCCGCAGACCGACGATCAAACAGAGCGAGTTAATCAATGCTTGGAGATTTTTCTTCGCTGCTTCATACATGCTTGTCTGGTTTGTTGGAGCCAGTACTTATCACTCACAGAATTCTGGTACAATTCCAGCTATCATTTAGTCTTGAAGATGTCACCATTCCAAGCACTTTACGGGCATGAACCATGACATTGGGGCATCGAAGCAGCATCTACATGCAAAGTACCGGCGCTGAAGGAGTGGCTCGAGGAACGACAGGTGGTGCAACTTGTCCTAAAGCAGCACTTGCATAGAGCCCGACACTTGATGAAGAACAGGCTGACAAGAAACGCACGGAACATGCATTCAAGCCAAGTGATTCAGTTTTCATCAAACTACAACCATATGTGCAGTCCTCTGTGGCCAAACGGGCGAAACATAAGCTGGCATTCAAATACTTCAGACCCTTTCCAGTCAAAAGACTTGTCAATCCAGTGGCATACGAACTGGAGCTGCCAACTGATTCCAACATCCACCCTGTCTTTCATGTGTCTCAAATGAAGCAAGTGTTGAGTCCATGTATGACTGCCTGTCCAGATTTACCAATTCCATCTGATAGCACTTTGGTTCCAGTGGAGATTTTGAACAGCCGCTGGCGTCCCACTCCCACCGGCCGGCGCAAACAACTTCTGGTTCATTGGTCTGACCCCGATGCCCTCGATGCTACATGGGAGGACACCCTGTCACTCCGCCACCGATTCCCTCAATTACCGGCTTGGGGGCAAGCTGCAAGTCAAGAAGGGGGATGTCAGCGTCCCAAGTAAGGCATCGAGCAAGAATGACCAGAACAACACCAAGTCAACAGAGGATGAGAGCGACAGAAGAGCTGCAACAACAGCCGGATCGGCCACGTCGGTTGGAAGGGACGACAAGTGGACCAATCAAGGAGAGGGACGCGTCATCGGCAGGCCAGCACGGATCAAGCAGCCCAACTGGAGATTCGCGGGTCCGGAGTGGGTGAGCACCACTTAAGATAGGAACGGAAGAGAGATAACCATCCGGGCAAGGATCACGAACAAGGCACGGCACGGCATCTATTTTCCCCTTTATTCTTCCTTTCCAAGTTATAACTGAACCAGAGAGAGCTAAGTTGTATCTATAAGAGAGAAATATAGTTCGTGAGAATCATAAGCTAACATCATGGTATCAGACAGCCAACCACCATCATCCCCCGCCGCCGCACCACCGTCAAGCTGGACACGCGCCGCCGGAAACAAGCTCGGGAGCATCTACTTGCCACCATGGACCCGGAGCTCCGCGCCTACCTCGACAAACTCGACTCCAACGCCAACGACCGCACCGTCGCGGCGGACGCCAAATCCGATTCCGTCCTGGAAGCGGCTCGACGCACAGACCGTCCGGATCGACGTCCTCGCCGCCTGGAGACCGGAACTTGAGGCGAGATTCGCGAAGTAGCGGCGCTCCAGGCCGCATCTCCCTCGACCTCTTCATCAGGTGGATCGCCGCCGCCTGTGACTCCTCTCGCGGCCGTGCACGGGATCCCCAGGCAAACAGGCCACGACGCACCACTGCACTCCGGGGGATCTCCGACGGTGACCCCCGAGTCACCGGCGGCTTCCCCGGTCACTGGTATGACCATGGTTCCCTTGTTGGAGAACATAGTAATTTCAAAATTTTCCTACGCACACGCAAGATCATGGTGATGCATAGCAACGAGAGTGGAGAGTAACGTCCACGTACCCTCGTAGACCGTAAGCGGAAGCGTTATGAGAACGCGGTTGATGTAGTCGTACATCTTCACGATCCGACCGATCCAAATACCGAACGGACGGCACCTCCGAGTTCAGCACACGTTCAGCTCGATGATGTCCCACGAACTCCGATCCAGCAGATCTTTGCGGGAGAGTTCCGTCAGCACGACGGCATGATGACGGTGATGATGTTGCTACCGACGCAGGGCTTCGCCTAAGCACTGCTACGATATGATCGAGGTGGATTATGGTGGAGAGGGGCACCGCACACGGCTTGAAACAATTAACTTGTGTCTTGGGGTGCCTCCTTGCCCCCGTATATAAAGGAGGGAGGGGAGGCCGGCTGGCCTCTCTAGACGCGCCAAGGGAGGAGGAATCCTCCTCCTAGTAGGAGTAGGATTCCTCCTTTCCTAGTCCTACTAGGAGGGGAAAGGAAGGAGAAGGGGAGGAGAAGGAAAGAGGGGGCGCAGCCCCTCCCCTAGTCCAATTCGGACTAGGCCCATGGGGGGGCGCGGCCAGCCCTCGTGGCTTCTCCTCTTTTTTCCTTAAAGCCCATTTAAGATGCCTACCACATACTACTCCCTCCGTCACAGTTTACAAGTCCTACGCGTATACGTAGGTTGCCAATTTTATCACCCTAATATAAACTATATAACACAAAAATTATATCTTTTAAAAATAGAACATCTGAAGTTTATATTGGTATATTTTTTGTAATATATGATTTGTATTAGGTTGGTCAAATTGACAATCTAGAGGTACGCGCACGCCCTGTAAACTGAGAAAGAGGGAGTACACATATTCATCAAATTAACTCACCGTATCATTTTGGTATTCATTAATTCGCTATGTTAAGTGCTAATCTCATACTCGGAGTACAGGGAGTAGCATGCATGGCTGCCCAATATTCAACCTTGCATGGCATCATGTCCCAAAAATCGTCGAGTAAACTTACTTTAATGATCATGCTAGGCTTAATTTTCATATTGTGGACGTGAGTCAACGCCGTGCAGCCTGCATCCTTTTGCTCCTTGGTCTTTAGCCCTAAAAATCAGCCCTCTGGACTAATGCCGGGGGGTACACCCACTGATCCCAACCACAGCTGAAACTGGGCAATAGTCAACTAGTGACGGACATCTACAGTTTAAACGAGGCATGTTTCAACATAAACAAGCCAACAACCGCATATAAATGAAAAGAGAAAACATTTAGCAGAACATCACATCCACGGCAAATATCAACCAACAGAGATCCAGATCAACAAAGTCTGAAGCAACATCAAAATGCCAGCACCTTGTGTAATGTAAGATAATCCAGAACTCCAGCATGGTACTCAAAACCAAGGGCAGGTACAATGTGCATATATGTCTCTCTCGCGATACTACTCTTTAATGCATGGAGCAAGTACATTTGGAAGCATGAAGACAGCACTAAAGGGGCCTACGGTCGATTACACTCATTCGTCGTCGTCCTCATCGACATCAGCACCAGCAGATGAGTTGAGGGCGTTGAGCCGCTCCACGAGACTGGCCTTCCTCTGCTCGTAGGTCAGCTTCTTGGGATTGTACCTGCAGCTAACAGTCACGTTAACTTGCAATCCAACCAAAGTGCTGAAATCAGTTGTCTGACTTTAATAAACAGCAGGATATATCTACCTCTTGTGCGTCTTTGGAGGTTCCTTGGTTGACTTTGCCATGGTAGGATCAGCACGAATGGCAGCATGAACCTTCTTGTACAGTGCTTCCATGTTATCAGCCTCAATCCCCTTCTTGATGTACTCACTGAAGTGAGATTGGTACTTCTCAGGTTCCTCATCAGCCAGTGACTGAAATAAGGGTAGGGCAGAAGTTAAAACGAGATTCAGTAAGCTGCTTCAGAAATAACAACATACTCCCTCCGCCCCATAATATAAGAACGTTTTTTAAGCTAAAACATTTTGAAAAACATTCTTATATTATGAGACGGAGGGAGTAGTACACTGCTTTAGGATACTTTATATGGATGAATCAGGCCCCAGATATCATTCAGAAACAATTCATGTATACAACAAGGATAACACTAGGGAATGAAAAAATGGCATTATAATACCACGAGGGCAAATGGATCCAACTCACCTTCATGTAGTCAGCAACATGGCCTCCATAGATGTATTTGCGGTGAATCTCAGCGTCCAGCTGCTTCTCATCCTTCTTGAAGCCAGCAAATCTCTTGTCACTGTGCGGAATATCAAGACCACCATCCAAAGCTCCCTGAAGCAGCAAACAGAATCACACAACTGTTATGCAGCAATCAGAGTTGCACCAAGTATTGAAGTGTTCAAAAAGGGTTTTGTATTAACAAGTGGCAGTTAAAAAAAGGTGTTAATATCCTGAGGACAAAACAGTACAACCTCTGTAACTTTAATATAAGGTGTTTCTTGACACTGTCATGGACTCTAAAAACGTCTTATAAAAAGTTACAGAGGGAGTAATATTTTAGTATGGACATATAATGGGTCACCCTATACCTGGGCATAGATTAATCAGGCCGTAAGAATAATCGTTCCGCAAAGTTAAAATAGCATATAGTTATGTTGTAGATCAGGTAGGAACTTGACCAAATAAAATGAACTAAACCTGACACAAATTGTATGCCTGAGACATTCAGGTCAAAAACATGTGTACTGGCAAAACTAAGTGCAACCAACCATTCATAATTTCTTGCAGTTATACAATCACATCATAAAAGATGACATACCTTAAGGGCACCAAACACACGGTTTCCAGTAGTAGTCCTAATAAGGCCGACATCCAAGAGCGCACGGAAAGGCCTCCTCTCATCTGCCGGCTCAACAGAGAAGTCCTCCCCAGTGGCCTGGAGTCATAAGCAGAATTACAAGTATTTAATAAACGCAGCATCAGAAAAAGTTCGTATGAAAATAAGCATTTCAAAGCAAATTATACCTCAACATTGCCCTCATATTCCTGATCCAAATCACGGCACTTGAGCACACGACGGGCCAAAAGCAGACCAGTGCAGTACGCTACATGACGGATTAAATCAGTTGAACTGAATAAATTGGGCCGCATGCATCAAGATAAAAGTTATGCATTTTGAGTTGAAAAATCTACCTGCAGCATAGTTGGTAAGGCCAACTTCAAGACCATACCGAGGAAGCTCATGGGAATAGGCAGCAGCCATCACGATATCACCAGCGATGGTGGCGTACACAATTTGGGCAGTGACATCTTTGTTGGTCTAAGGTACTATTGTTAAGAGATACAATATCCATCTACTAGTACTAAAAACTATGGCCATAGATAATCACAATGGAGATGAATAGACGATTAACCAGTGCAAAACGTGGCAATGAACAACGCAAGGATACAAATCGCACAACAAACCGGTACTTGGGCGTGTTGTACTTGTTCTTGTCTTGGTTAGTGAGCCTGAGCCTGGCCCTGTAATCGGTCTTCCCCTCTGCAAAACAAGCGCAAACGAAAGGCAGCCCATCAGTGACACTATCGACTAAGCCAAGTACAGAATCGTCGAGGGATGGGGCTCAACGTACGTCTCCTTCTCTTGAACTTCACTTGGAACCGCTTGGAGTACGCCCTGGTCTTCTGGTTCTTCACAAACACCTGAAAATCCATCCAAAAATGCACATGAATACACCATGGACTCGAATCAATCAGAAAAGAAGCTGCTGGTTATAAACGGCATTAAGATCCAAAGAGCTTCCGGATCTTACCATCTCGCTCGCCTGCTGCTGCTGCTGCGGCGGCGGCGGCGGTTTTTCTTGGGGAGGGAGAGGAGTGGAGAAGTGGGAGAGGGGAGGGTTTAGAACGGCGTCGGGGCAGAGACCCCTGCTGGACTTGGGGGTTGCAGCTAGGGTTTGCTGCGGGACATGGGTGACGGACTGGGCCTTGGGCCTTGGGAAGTACTAGATGCGTGGACAGGATTTTTTGTCGAAAGAGACCCTCTGCCCATTGGAATTGCCAAAAAAGACCCTCTCCAAATGAAATTGACAAAAGAACCTCCTCGATTGTGGTGGCAGGCGCGGCAGGCGACACGTGGCACCTACCGTCACGCCAGGAGACGGTGGGCCCTGCCGCCACGCCTGTATGCGGCCACCCTGTGTAAAACGTGTTACCTACAACGCCGGGAGCTGGGACGAAACGGGCCAGGCCAGGTGGGCCCTGCCGCCACCGTACGAGGCGGCCAGCATTGCGGCTGCCACTCCCGGGCCGACAGCTCCTGCTGTGCTCGGGTCGAGGCATGGGCCAGACCGCCACCGCAGGAGGCCGCACCACTGTAACTGTTGCACGCGCACAACAGCGCCCTTGTTGCGGGCGACGCTGATTCCCATGCACAGACGACGATGATTTTCACGGAAGAGGATCTAATGCTGTGAATTTTGGACGCCTTGTGCCGACACTCGGCGGTGCTCCTCTGCACTGTTCGCTTTGGCGGGAATCACTCACTCCGCTGGCTTTTGCTTCAGCGGACGCGACCGCATCAGTCACTCAGCTCTGCTTTTGCTTCAAATGACGCGGCCGCATTAATCACTCAGTGCTGCATTTGCTTCAGTCTATTGCTGTAGCCTGGGCGACAACACTCAGGCATGCACTGCTTGCACTGTTTTGGATCACGCGTATTTCCCGCTTGATATGTCTCCAACATATCTATAATTTTTGATTGTTCCATACTATTATATTATCTGTTTTGGATGTTTTATATGCATTAATATGATATTTTATATTAATTTTGGGACTAAACTATTAACCTAGAGCCCATTGCCAGTTTTTGTTTTTCCTTATTTTAGAGTTTCGCAGAAAAGAAATACCAAACGGAGTCCAAACGAAATGAAACTTTCGCGATGATTTTTCTTGGACCAGAAGACATCCACATGACTTGGAGTACATGGTAGGGAAGCCACGAGGCACCCACAAGGAATTTAGTTAGTTCATGAGAGAGAGCCTTACCACCATGGTGGGATTCTGGTCATGGCTTGGCCCTCTTGCCGACGCGCTCGTCACCACCACAACACCGCCGTACCCACAGCCGGTAAGCCGTGACCCTGATGTGCTCCTACTCGCCGATGTGAAGATATAGACAAAGTTCGGGAGGGCTGGAGGAGGAGAATCTAGAGGCAGGAGGCCGGTGGCGACGTCGCCGATTCCATGCTTGGGGAGGCACCTGCGGGACGATGGGTCGATTCGCTCAATGAGTATTGCCATGGACGGCTTAATGGGGAGGGGCGGCTCCTGGGATTTCATTCTCCTTGATTTGGGGAGATGAGGAGATTACGTGGTGTGAGGCTCAATTACGGGAATAGATGAGTAGTTGCCAAGTTGGGTATACGTCCATATATTGCAGCTCCATGGGTCCACATGATCAGTGTAAACGGGTAGGGTATGGGTATACCCACTGATATAAGGCTATACACGTGCCCTACCCATGACTTAATGGGTAGGGTATGGGTACTATCCATGGGTATAAAATTGTGTTCATACCCTATCCATGCGGGTATGGTATCCGCGGGTACCCGTACCCATGGGTAAAATTGCCATCCTTAATAACCCCTTTATCGTGTTTAGTGCAAGTTGGTGTTTGTTTGTGCAGGTATTCGGTGGCTTGTTGCGTTGTCTCCTACTGGATTGATACCTTGGTTCTCAAAAGCTGAGGGAAATACTTACTCTAGTTTGCTGCATCACCCTTTCCTCTTCAAGGGAAAAACCAACGCAAGCTCAAAAGATGGTAGGAAGGATTTCTGGTGTCGTTGCCGGAGTGATCTATGCCAAGCCAAGACATACCAAGTACTCATCATAAACTCTCATCCCTTGCATTACATTATTCGCCATTCGCCTCTCGTTTTCCTCTTCCCTCTTCTAAAATGATTTTTTTGAAAAGATTTGCCTTTTCTTCGCCCCTCTTCCATTCCTCTTCTTCTCTTGCTCGTTTGCTCGTTTGCCAGTTGCCACCATGTCTGAAACTGGGAAGGTTGTCGTTGAAAATCTTGAGGAAAAACTAGAATCTTGTTCTTCGGATCATGATGAAAATCCGCCCAATTATAAAACAAAAATCTTTCGTGTGGGGGTGGTAATGTTATCGGGAAGAGTGTTATCCAAAATTCTTTGATTGCACGGGATCCATGCCTATTAATAAAACATCTATTCTTCTTGAGACAAACTGTTATGCAGATGCTATTGTTATGCTTGTTGAGAAATTGGAAAGAAATTTTGTGCATCTTCATCCTGCCTTGCAAAAAGTGTTTTACGAACTTCCTAATATTAATCATCCAATAGCTAAAAATATTGCCACTATTATCCTTATGCGTGAATTCGATTTTTATAATATAAGAAGCTAGGGATATTTTCGCTTTCTATAAAAAGGATGTTGAACACCCTCCAATCATGGATATCCTTCATGATAAAGAAACTATGCGTAGTTTGGAATCTAGGGATTATCAATCTTATAGTGAAAATCTTAGGAGAAGAGTTCCCCATTCAGAGATCTCTTAATCTTTGTATCTTGAAACTTTTGAGGAGTTTGATTGGATAACTAGGGGAATTTATGTAGGATTTAATAGAGATTGGTTGAATAAAATGATGAAGGAACCTTTTGAAAACGAGCTTCGTATCTTATATGATGATATATATACGGTGATGATCCCGACTATGGGTTTATGAATGTTAAAATTACCAATCAAAGTCCTTTCCATGATTTAAGTTATTCCACTAGGAGGGAGATAAAGGAAATAATAGAATTGCTTAGACGGGTTTTGGAGGATTTGATGAGAAAGGAATTGCATACTGAAGAGGAGAACACTTAGATCTATACGTGTTTTTATGCCTAGCTAGGGGCGTTAAACAATAGCGCTTGTTGGGAGGCAACCCAATTTTATTTTTGTTTTTGCTTTTAGGGTCCTGTTTTGCTTTAAATAATTTATTTAGCCTCTGGTGAGATGTGGTTTTTATGTTTTAATTAGTACTTGTGCCAAGTAAGACCTTTGGGATAGCTTATGGTGATAGTTGATTTGATCTTGCACCCAGTGACATAATTGATCTGAACTGCTGGAACTCGATAAATTCTTGAATTTTTTACACAACATTAATAAACAAATTGTTTAGGTCGTCCTATTTTTTCAGGATTTTTGGAGTTACAGAAGTATAGGGGGATTACAGATTACTACAGACTGCTCTGTTTTTGATAGATTTTGTTTTTCGTGTGTTGTTTGCTTATTTTGATGCATCTATGGCTAGTATCGGGGGGTATGAACCATGGAAAAGTTGGAATACAATAGATATTACACCAATATAAATAAAGAATGAGTTCACAATAGTACAAAAAGTGGTGATTTATTTTCTTATACTAACGGAGCTTACGAGATTTTCTGTTGAGTTTTGTGTTGTGAAGTTTTCAAGTTTTGGGTAAGGATTTGATGGACTATGGAATAAGGAGTGGCAAAAGCCTAAACTTGGGGATTCCCAAGGCACCCCAAGGTAATATTCAAGGACAACCAAGAGCCTAAGCCTGGGGATGCCCTAGAAGGCATCCCCTCTTTCGTCTTCGTCTATCGGCAACTTTATTTGAGGCTATTTTTTTATTCACTACATGATATGTGTTTTGATTGGAGCGTCTTGTATGATTTGATTCTTTGCTTTTTAGTTTGCCACAATCATCCTTACTGTACACACCTTTTGAGAGAGACACGCATGAATCGTGATTTATTAGAATACTCTATGGGCTTCACTTATATCTTTTGAGCTAGGCAAATTTGCTCTAGTGCTTCACTTATATCTTTTTAGAGAACGGCGGTGGTTTTATTTTATAGAAATTGATGAACTCTTGCACTTCACTTATATTATTTTGAGAGTCTTTAAAACAGCATGGTAATTTTCTTTGGTTATAAAATTAGTCCTAATATGATAGGCATCCAAGAGGGATATAATAAAAACTTTCATATAAAGTGCATTGAATACTATGAGAAGTTTGATTCCTTGTGATTGTTTTGAGATATGAAGATGGTGATATTAGAGTCATGCTAGTGAGTAGTTGTGAATTTGAGAAATACTTGTGTTAAACTTTGTGAGTCCCGTAACATGCACGTATGGTGAACCGTTATGTGATGAAGTCGGAGCATGATTTATTTATTGATTGTCTTCCTTATGAGTAGCGGTCAGGGATGAGCGGTGGTCTTTTCCTACCAATCTATCCCCCTAGGAGCATGCACGTAGTACTTTGTTTCGATGACTAATAGACTTTTGCAATAAGTATGTGAGTTCTTTATGACTAATGTTGAGTCCATGGATTATACGCACCCTAACCCTTCCACCATTGCTAGCCTCTCTTGTACCGCGCAACTTTCGCCGGTACCATAAACCCACCATACACCTTCCTCAAAACAGCCACCATACCTACCTATTGTGGCATTTCCATAGCCATTCCGAGATATATTTCCATGCAACTTTCCACCGTTCCGTTTATATGACACGCTCCATCATTGTCATATTGCATTGCATGATCATGTAGTTGACATCGTATTTGTGGCAAAGCCACCGTTCATAATTCTTTCATACATGTCACTCTTGATTCATTGCACATCCCAGTACACCACCGGAGGCATTCACATAGAGTCATATTTTGTTATAAGTATCGACTTGTAATTCTAGAGTTGTAAGTAAATAAAAGTGTGATGATCTTCATTATTCGAGCATTGTCCCATGTGAGGAAAGGATGATGGAGACTATGATTCCCCCACAAGTCGGGATGCGACTCCGGACGAAAAATAAAAAAGGCCAAAAAATGAGAGAAGGCCCAAATAAAAAAATAAAAAATGAGAGAAAAGATAGAAGGGGCAATGCTACTATCCTTTTACCACACTTGTGCTTCAAAGTAGCACCATGATCTTCATGATAGAGAGTCTCCTATGTTGTCACTTTCATATACTAGTGGGAATTTTCATTATAGAACTTGGCTTGTATAATCCAATGATGGGCTTCCTCAAAATGCCCTAGGTCTTCGTGAGCAAGCGAGTTGGATGCACACCCACTTAGTTTCTTTTTGAGCTTTCATAAACTTATAGCTCTAGTGCATCTGTTGCACGGCAATCCCTACTCACTCACATTGATATCTATTGATGGGCATCTCCATAGCCCGTTTGATATGCCCATTTGATGTGAGACTATCTCCTTCTTTTTGTCTTCTCCACAACCACCTTCTATTCCACCTATAGTGTTATATCCATGGCTCACGCTCATGTATTGCATAAAAGTTGAAAAAGTTTGAGAACATCAAAAGTATGAAACAATTGCTTGGCTTGTCATCGGGGTTGTGCATGATTTGAATATTTTGTGTGATGAAGATGGAGCATAGCCAGACTATATGATTTTGTGGGGATAAGCTTTCTTTGGCCATGTTATTTTGAGAAGACATAATTATTTTGTTAGTATGCTTGAAGTATTATTGTTTTTATGTCAATATTAAACTTTTGTTTTGAATCATACAGATCTGAACATTCATGCCACAATAAAGAGAATTACATGGATAAATATGTTAGGTAGCATTCCACATCAAAAATTTTGTTTTTATCATTTACCTACTCAAGGACGAGTAGGAATTAAGCTTGGGGATGTTTGATACGTCTCCAATGTATCTATAATTTTTGAGTGCTCCATGCTATTATATTATCTGTTTTGGATGTTTTATATGCATTAATATGCTATTTTATATTAATTTTGGGACTAACCTATTAACCTATAGCCCAGTGCGAGTTCCTGTTTTTTCCTTGTTTTAGAGTTTCACAGAAAAGGAATACCAAACAGAGTCCAAACGGAATGAAACTTTTGTGATGATTTTTCTTAGACCAGAAGACATCCAAAGGACTTGGAGTGCATGGCAGGGAAGCCATGAGGCACCCACAAGGACGGAGGGCGTGCCCCCACCCTTGTGGGCCGCTCGTGACTCCACTGACCTATTTCTTCCGCCTATATATTCTCAAATACCCCAAAACCTTCCAGGGGAGCCACGAAACCACTTTTCCACCGTCACAACCTTCTGTACCCATGAGATCCCATCTAGGGGTCTTTTCTGGCGTCCTGTCGGAGGGGGATTCAATCACGGAGGGCTTCTAAAAGTGCGTTAAGTCGACTAGAGGGGGGTGAATAGGCGATTTTTACAAATTCGTCACTGAGGAATTTCACAGTGAGGAAATCCCTAAGTCACGAACTACTAGCAGCGGAATAATTACTCAAATGCAAGCATAACAGAACAGAAGCACAGTCATCATGATGAAATGAAAACAAGCATAGAGTACAGAAAGTGTAAACACAAGATAAGCAGGCTGAAGACAAAGTGACTGAAGAAATTGAACTGAGAAAATTGAGAAAGTCTTTAGTCAAAGCCTTCAAACAGTTGCGATCAAGTACACAACACAATAATGAGGAAGTGGTAGGGTTGAGGAAATAGAACCTGTTAGCTCGATGAAGAAAATGATTTGGTAGACCAGTTCCAACTACTGTGACAGTCGTACGTCTGGTTGGAGCGGCTAGGTATTTAAACCTGAGGGCACACAGTCCTCACTGTATTCTCCTTGAGCTAAGGTTACTAAGACCTCGCCCAATCACGTGGTAAGTCTTCAGGTGACTTCCAAACCTTCACAAACTCGGTCACTCGGCGATCCACAATTTCCTCTTGGATGCTCTAGACCATGACGCCTAACCGTTTGGAAGATGCACAGTCTTCAAAGGTAACAAGCGTCGGATCCACACAGGAACAATCTCTCCAGTGATGCTCAATGACTTTGGGTTTGTAGGTGTTTGGTTTGGGGTTTGGGGTTTTTTCTCACTTCATGATTTTCGCTCAAAGTCCTTGGAGGATGGGATGCTCTCAATGACAAGTGTCAGTTTCTCGCGGAGCAGCCAACCAACTAGTGGTTGTAGGGGGTGGCTATTTATAGCCTAGGGAGCAGCCCAACATGATAAGACATAAATACCCTTCAATGATATGACCATTAGGTGGGTAGATATTTTGGGACAGCTGGCGCATAGCATAACAATGGTCAGAAATTTTACTATCAAATTCCTCAGGGCTATCATGCTCCTCACTTGTAGGCAATCCGCACTGGCGAATCCTAACTCCTCAGTCGGAGCAAATTCCTCAGAGACCAGAAGAACTTTGTCTCTGTCACTGAAGAAATTGACTGAACTGTATGAGATTTCCAATGGCTTCAGTCGAAGGGATTGGTAGGTGTAGGATTTTGAGATGAGCATCACTTGGAAACTTTTCCTTAGATTTTCCTCGACCCCCTTAACAGTACGGTGTTTCCTATGACTTAAGAAAGAGAAAGTGAAACTACGAAAACAAAAGTCTTCACGCTTCATATTCCTCGCATGAATATCAAGTCTTCACGGTCACACCAATTTCTTCACTTTCAAAGTCTTCAGAAAGCCAAAGTCTTCAGTTGAAGACATTCATTTTTAGGGGTCGGCTTTCTCTGTAAATATCAAACTCCTCGTAGACTTATAGACCCGTGTACACTCACAAACACATTAGTCCCTTAACCTATAAGTCTTCGATACACCAAAATCACTAAGGGGCACTAGATGCACTTACAATCTCCCCCTTTTTTTGGTGATTGATGACAATATAGGTTAAGTTTTCAACGGGGATAAACATATGAAGTGTAAATACTGATATTGAGGAATTTGATTGCAAGATATAGAAGAACTCCCCTTGAATATGTGCATATGTGAGGAAATTGCTTTTGAGAAGCAATGCACATTGAAGAGTAGAATCATGGAGATCCCCCCCTATATCTTGTAATTCATACACGCATTTAACATATGATATGAAGAATTTGAAATGCATGATGAAATATGGTGACTGATGTAATTCAGCATGCGTGCATTAACATATATGAGGAAATAACATGTAGAAGAACATAGCAAAAGTACCAAACCACCATAGGAGTTAAGATTACAAATCAATCCAACAAAGTTTTCAAAAGAACGAGAGTTGTAACTTAGCAAAAAAACACCCATATAGATAGACCCGCTTGAAGACTAACTCAAATTTCTCCCCCTTTGTCATTGAATGACCAAAAGGGACGAAAAATAAGGACTAACACCCCTGAAGAATATCATCACGAAGTCGATGGAGGAGCGCCAACGTTGTTGGGGTCATTTGTTGATGTAGGGCCTGCCGCTATGTCGGCCAAGTCTTCATTTTCACCAGTCTCGCACGATGAAGAATAGGAGCTGGCCACCAAGTGAGGAACTTTAACCTTGTTGAATCTTCGAAGGTGGCTGAGACCAGTCAAATTCCTGCTTGAAGCCCATCTGCTTAAGATCTTCTTCACCGTAGAGATGAGATAGAACAACCCGGGTGCGATCAAATACTTCATGCAGATAGTAATGGTTCTTCTTCACAGAATTATGCGTGATTGTTATGTTCTGAAGAAGTGAACCAAACTATCGTTTGACCCATTTGTGGTTGCGATCGACCTTTTAGTGAAGACTGAGGAGAAGCTCACAATCAGTCAGCACCCTGGGAGCAGTGGCTTGAGGATTTTGCTTCGAAGCATTTGTGGAAGTGTCATGCGTGGTAGAGTCATCATTAGTGGAGTAGGAAGCAGCTTTGCGAAACTGGCCATCCAATGGACGAGTGCCTTCATCAATAATAGCAGCCTTGCCCTTCTCATCAGATGAGGAAATAGGTCATTCGAAGACTTCAATGGGCGGCAAGTAGCTGAGATGATTTTGAAAGTCAGCCTTGTAATTGATTAAAGACCTCGATCTGAGAAATCTCGTAATCCAAGGAGCGTAGGGCTTCAACTCAAAAGGTGACAGTGCAACATTTGCCATAGTCCTCATGAAGAAATCATGGTAGTTGATTGAAACTCCATGGATGATGTTGAATAGCAGATTTTTCATGATGCCAATGACCTCTTCTTCATTAGAGTTGTGGCCTTTAATTGGACCGAGGGTCTTGGTCAAAATTATGTAGACAGTTCTTGGCACATAGAGCAATTCCTTCACGAAGAATTTGGTTCTCGGGGCTTGACCAGGCTTCAGAAGCTTCATCAACACTTGCATGTAATGATCAGATAGTTCAGGTTCATGGTAGATGAGCCGCGCACCTTCAAGGGGAGGACTGACTGGCAGGACATGAAGTAATTCAGAGGTCGGTGCTTTGAAGTGAGTGTTCTCAGTCATCCAGTCCAACACCCAAGATTTCACATCTTCAGCGTTGCCGGTGATGTGCAACATAGCGTAGAACTGAAGAATTAGCTCTTCGTTCCAGTCAACGATGTCAGTGCAGAAGTTGAGCAGCCCGGCGTCATGAAGAACACTAAGGACTAGGGTGAAGCAAGGCAATGACTCCATATCAACATGAGGAATATGCTTATGGTCAAAGATCTTGTCTTTGTCGAAAAGCAGAGAAGAATAGAAATTCATCTGACTTGCAGTCTAGAAACGCTTCCTTCGAAGACGAGCAGAGTCATAAGGGGTGTAATCAGTGAAGAATACATGCTCACGAAAGAAGTCGTCAGCTTTGAACTTCTGTTTCTTTGAGAAGGGGTTCTTCGGCCTGGGCTGAGGAGTATCAGTCAATGTCTTCACAGCCTCAGGAATCATGTTCTCAGGAGCCGCGGGCTGAGGAATTTCAGTAGCAATATCTTCAGTGGCAGCCTGGGTCTCCATTTCTTCAATAGCATGAGCATCAACACTAGTGGCTGGAATTTCTTTAGGAATGGTGAGCAGTGGAGCTTGAGGTTCATCAGACCCGGTATGAATTTCTTCTATCTGAAGTGGGGACTGAGGAATTTGTTGCAGAGGAGTTAATAGTGGTGAATTGGGGTGATGACTTTCCCAGTAGTCATCATTCAGAATTGGAGTGGAGCACCCAATGTCCACGTCTTCATCTTCTTCATCAATTTCCTCGACGCCTGCCTCTTCAGCTGTGAACTGAGGCATGGGCGATGATACCAATGGAGTAGACGCAATGTTGTCCACTTCAATTTCCTCATCCAACTGCTTTGTCGAAGCAGTAGAAAGATTTTCTTCATCTGATCCACTAGGGATTTCATAATCCTCACCAAAGGGAACGATCTCCTTTGATGGCGTGCTTGAGACTGGAATAGCATCTATTGGATTTTCAAACGAGCTCGTCAAAGTCTTCACTTTCTTTGGTGCTAAAGACTCTGAGGCGGTGGATGCTTTCCTTTTCTTCACTGCTGCTCGCTCCGCAGCTTTGGTTTTCTTCGCTTCTAATGCAGAAGGAAGAACAGGACTTGGCGTTGGTGCACGAGGAGCAGAGGAAGTTGGTTCATTTACCTCAGGTGCAACTGATGCAGTTGCCCTGGCTTGTTCAGTGTCTTCAGGCGTAGCGACAGATGCTTCAGCTGGCCTGGCTTGTTCTTCAGGCGCAACACTAGAGGTTGCCCTGGCAATTTCATCAGCGGCTGGAATAGCTTCATTAGCCCTGGTACTTTCATTTTCATCAGCAGCCTGATTTTCATCAGCGGTGTTGGCATGATCTTTAGTTGGCTAGGCAGATGCTTCAGGCTAAGGAGATTCATGTTGCGTTGGGGCTGCAACATTGGAGGTGAATCCCTTCGCCATGTTGATGAATCTGACTTTGACTCCCAGCCAATCTGCATGGTAGACATCAAATTCATCACTGAGTGCCTTGATCTCAGCTTGCACAGTCACAAGTTCATCAGTTGTCATTTTGAAAGTTTTTCTTCAGAAAATGCTCTTTCTTGTATTGAGCCTTCTTGAGCTTCCTGGCCTTCTTGATTTTCCATTTTTCTTTGCCTATGAAGGCGGTCAACATGTGATTTTGGCCAGGAGTGAGATTGAAGTCAGGCATAGGTGTGTTGGGGTCCTTGTGCCAGAGATTAATGAAATCAAGGATCAGCTTGGGATCCAACAGAAGAGGAACATCTGTGCCTTTGGCTCTAGCGGCCCTTTGCTGTCTATCTCTGATGATTTCAGCGAGTTCTTCATCATCAGCTTCGTCTTCACTGGAAAACACATGAAAGGCAACCTGCTTCTTGTGAGGACTTGGTCTAGAGCCTCGTCCAGCAGTAGCCTTGGTCTTCAGCAGGGTTGGGCCTGGTGAGGACTGTGGAGGAGCTGAAGAACTAGCAGAGGCTCCTGAGGCAATTGAGATGCATGTGGTCCTTTGGCAAGTGGCGAGATGCACAGGTGCCGAGGACTTTGTCGGAGCAACTAAGGATTTTGCGACAGGAGGAACTGGAGCAGCTTGAGGAATTTGCCTTGAGGGCACAGACGAGCTGGGCCGTGAGGGCATTGCTGAGGTGCTCGGTGGTTTGCGAGCTGGCTTCTTGGGCATAGCCTTCCTGGGCTTGCTTGCAGAGGCCTCAACAGCAGCAGTGTCTTCGTTGAATTTCCTCACTGCCTCTTTGGCCACTTTGGCTTGTCGCTTGGCCCATTCAGCAGGAAATTCCTCACCTCTTCTGATGCTAGAGGGCTCAGCTTCTTGACCAGGTGCCAGTGGAGGTCTTGGGCATGGGGGGTGTACATCGAATTTCTTCATGTACTTGGGAGTGACATAGCGATATTCCCTCCATTCTCTGGCCCATCTCCTCTCAATCTTTTGAATGCGCACTTTGTGCCCATTCTTTGTTTCCTCAGGGGGTGTGCAATACCCTGCATAGATGTATTTAGGGATTTCAAAGGCAGTGTTGACTTCCAATTTCTTCGCTCTCTTCTGAGGTTTCTTGCTGTCAACCATTTTCTTTAGCTGAGGAATTTGAACAACAGAGTTCTCAAAAGAGGTATGCAATCTGTCTTCAAGGAACGCTGCAAATGAGTTAAGTTGATGAGAACCTAGTGATTCAGCAGCAGACATGAGTACATGTGAACAGAGTATAGGTGCGAAGAATTTGGAGAAGTCACATGCGTTCTCAGAAGTTTTTGCAAAAAGAACAAGTTTGAGGAATTTGACCAGAGGTGTCTTGAGGAATTTCACTAAGCGTTCTTTGACTTAGGTTCCAAAGTTGTATAGTTTGGAAATCCACACAATTGAGGAATCTTGAAGAAAAATGTTGCTTAGAGAAATAGATCAAGAACGGATGCTTATGTGAGGTGTTTAAAGCGTGGAAGTTGAAGAATAAACACCTTTTGAAGATTTTGTAGAAATCATCAGAATCAACAAATGCAGTAAAAGTAGCTTTTAATTACCCTTGATGAAGAACACGACGAACTACGAGTAGTAGTTTGGAAGTTCATCAGTTCAGATCTTCCACGCCCTAACTTGGCAGAGGAAGACAACTACGGCGGCGGAGAGAAGAAATCTGCGACCAGCGCGAGTACGATGGCGACGAGGTCGAGGCAGTGAAGCTCTTCCTCGCCGGCAACGATGGAAGTAGCGACGACGCTAGGTTTGGAAGCTCGAGCGAGGGGAAGTGAGGTCGAGCGGGATAAATGCAGTCTGTGGAGGGTGAGGGGTATATATAGCCGAGGTGAAAAACCGCTCGCCCGAGGAAATTGGACGAACGTGCCCTGACTCTTCTCATCCTAGCGACATGTGTCACCCACGTACAGAGCAGTGGCGATCGTGTGAGATCGTGGGTGAATAGATAAGTCTTATCATGGGATGTGAACCGGTTTGAGCGGCAAAAGCTGAAAATTTAGATAAGAATATTTTAAGTTTTCGTTCGCAAGTTCTTCAGCTGACAAGGACACAGTGAATATTTTGAACGGGTTTCAAATAGAACGCACATGAAGAATTTGTGAACATATTGGATTGAGTTTAGCATAGAGGGGAAGGGTCTGATCACATTCAGTTAGCAGAAAAGGCAACTTGGAGAATTAGCAATAAGTGAATGCTGTAGAGGACTAAAAACTCAAATATATATATAGTCAATGAAGAACACTCTTTCCGATTGTGTTCTTCACTCATCATATAGGCAAATTCATCACTGTAATGTTGGTCAGTACAGCCAAAGATGATGTCATCAACATATATTTGGCACACGAATAATTCATCGTCATAGGTTTTGGTGAAAAGAGTTGGGCCAAGTGAACCGGGTTGTAACGCCCCGAGACCGATGTGCCAGGTGTTTTCCAGTTATACGCTGCGTTGCCATGTCATTCGCTTGCGTGTTGCATCTTGTCATGTCATCATGTGCATTGCATCATCATGTTTTCAAAACTTGCATCCGCCCGGGTTCCCCCAGTTCCGTCTGTTGTCCGTTCTGAGCCTAGACACACTTGCACGCGCTCGCGGCATGTCCAAAATATTATTTTATAAGTGGCTGGAAAATGTTCTCGGAATGGGATGAAAGTTGACATGCGGTGTTGTTTTGTTGTTAGTAGGTCATCTGCCAAGTTTCATCGCATTCGGAGCTCGTTTGATAGCCCAACCGTTAAACTATAGCGGCATTATAGCCGGTCAAACGTCGGGCATTTTCGGTCTCCGGAAACAGTCGCCGGGTCTCTCTATCTTCTCTTCTCTCAGCTTGAGCCCTTCTACACAGCCCACAAGTTCCAACCGACCCCTCGCGTGCGTGTCCGAAACTTCCCCGGACCCGATCCGGACAATTGTCACCGTTGTATCTGGATCATCCCCAAACATCTACAAAACATCTTCGTTTTGTTAATTGGGCCCCCTAACCTAATTATCTGGGATCGTCCGATTACGATCGAATGGACCGAATAGCCCCTAACCAAAATCCAGTGCTATATATATAGACCAATCCCCTAAGCAGCAACCCTAAAATCTAGGTCTTTTGTTCCCCCTCAGCCGCCGCCACACTCCACCGAATCCACATCGGGATCCTCCCATTCCTCCTCCCACCAACCAGAGCTCGAGCCCGAGCTCTTCGATTCGAAGCCACCAGAGAACCCCGCCGCCTCGATCGAGAGCCTCCTCCTCCCTCTTCGATCCATAGGAGTGGAGCTCCTCTGCGCCTCCCCCCATCTTCTCTTTCTGTTCCTCTCTCTCACGATCTCTCTCTCTCTTGTGCTGCATCAGGGATCCAACAAGGCGCCGATCGTCGGATCTGAACCCAACTGCTTCCCTCGCCCGCTCCCGCGTCCGGTCGCCATCGTCCTCGCCCTGCTGACCTCGCCGGAGACCCCCTGCGTCCACCTGGGTTCCTCTCGCGCCAAGTCCGCGGCCGCAGTCCCTGCCGCTCGCTTCCTCTGCTTCGAACGAGAAGACTAGCGCCGCACCCTGCTTCCTCTGAATCGAAGACGAGCACCTCGCCTGCACCCGTTGACCGCATCGCTCGCACGGGCCGGCCTCGCCTGCCCAGATTTGTGTCCCGCCCGCGTCGAGCAGGCCCAGCTCCCTCCCTCACGCGAAGCCCAGCTCCAGCAGCGCCCTGCCTCCTCTCGCGTGGGCTAGCACACTGACTCAAGCCGGCCCAGCACTCTTGCCGCGGCCTGTTGCTCCACCGATCCGGGCCTTGGCCCATGGTGAGATCCCCATCACCTCTGCTCCTGTTGGCCATCCAGATTCGACCCATATCATGTTTTTCCAGCATCTGCGAATTTGTGTATTAATCCTGAGACAACAGTTTTGCAGTTTAGTCCCTAGAGTTCATGCATTTAATAACTAATTAACCATGCATCGGATTAAAACAATTTATATATGAAATATGCTTAGTTTTTCATCAAGTTTCATAATATGTCATTTCCATCCATGTTTAAAATGCTTAAAATGTCGTTTGATTAATTTTGCTCTTATGCCATGCTAAAATGATTTAATTCATAACTTAATAACCGTAGCTCGGGTTTAAATAATATTTATATGTAAATGGGGTAGAAAAATGCCTAGTTTTACATGGTAGCATCACTTTGCATGTTTAACAACTATAAAATATGGTTTAGGGCAGAACAGTACCAAACCTAATATATGCATATGGGGATTTAGCGGAATTGTTGTTCGTTGCTTCCGGCCTCATTTAAACTTGACTAGATAGGTAGTTTTACTTTGCTTCACCTCTTACCATGCTAACAACATTTAATCTTGTTGGGTACCTAAACGAGAGAGAACTAAATAGGTCACGTGGTGTTTCATCAATATACAACGAATTGCATATTGAGCTCCACTTAACTTGTAGTTTTGTTTTTGCACTTTGCCATGCCATGCCTCATTAAACCGGACATGCATCATACTTGTTTGCGCATTGTGCCATGCTTATGTGATGATTGTTCACTATGTTGTTTTCTTTCTTTCCGGTGTACTTCTTCTCGGTAATGCGGTAACGTTGCGTTTGTGAGGATACGTTGGCTACGTCCGTTTGTCTTCTTCATGGACTCGTTCTTCTTCCTTGCGGGATCTCAGGCAAGATGACCATACCCTAGAAATCACTTCTATCTTTGCTTGCTAGATGCTCGCTCTTTTGCTATGCCTATGCTGCGATACCTACCACTTGCTTATCATGCCTCCCATATTGCCATGTCAAGCCTCTAACCCACCTTGTCCTAGCAAACCGTTGTTTGGCTACGTTACCGCTTTGCTCAGCCCCTCTTATAGCATTGCTAGTTGCAGGTGAAGATTGGAGTTTGTTCCTTGTTGGGATATCACAATATCTCTTATTTAATTTAATGCATCTATATACTTGGTAAAGGGTGGAAGGCTCGACCTTATGCCTGGTGTTCTGTTCCACTCTTGCCGCCCTAGTTTCCGTCATACCGGTGTTATGTTCCTTGATTTTGTGTTCCTTACACGGTTGGGTTATAATGGGAACCCCTTGACAGTTCGCTTTGAATAAAACTCCTCCAGCAAGGCCCAACCATGGTTTTACCATTCGCCACCTAGCCTTTTTCCCTTGGGAGTCGCGCATCCCGAGGGTCATCTTTATTTTAACCCCCCAAGCCAGTGCTTGTCTAAGTGTTGGTCCGAACTAGAGTCCTTTGCAGTGCCACCTCGGGGAAACTTGAGGGCTGGTTTTAGTTGTACGGAGCGCTCATCCGGTGTTGCCCTGAGAACGAGATATGTGCAGCTCCTATCAGGATGTCGGCGCATCGGGCGGTCTTGCTGGTCTTGTTTTACCATTGTCAAAATGTCTTGTAACCGGGATTCCGAGTCTGATCGGGCCGTCCTGGGAGAAGGAATATCCTTCGTTGACCGTGAGAGCTTGTGATGGGCTAAGTTGGGACACCCATGCAGGGATTTGATCTTTCAAAAGCCGTGCCCGCGGTTATGGGCAGATGGGAATTTGTTAATGTCCGGTTGTAGAAAACCTGAAACCTTAACTTAATTAAAATGCATCAACCATGTGTGTAGCCGTGATGGTCTCTTCTCGGCGGAGTCCGGGAAGTGAACACGGTGTTGGAGTTATGCTTGAACGTAAGTAGTCCAGGATCACTTCTTGATCATAGATTCTCGACCGTGCTTTGCCTTCTCTTCTCGCTCTCATTTGCGTATGTTAGCCACCAAATATGCTAGTCACTTGCTGCAGCTCCACCTTATACCTTTTACCCTTCCTATAAGCTTAAATAGTCTTGATCGCGAGGGTGTGAGATTGCTGAGTCCCCGTGACTCACAGATACTTCCAAAACTAGTTTGCAGGTACCGATGAGACCGCTCCAGGTGATTCAACCGAGCTCAAGGAGGAGCTCGATGAAGATCTCTCTCATTGTGTTGTTTCGTTTTAGTTGATCAGTAGTGGAGCCCAGATGGGACGATCGGGGATTTGTGTAGCTTTTGGGGTAGTCTTCTTTTATTTTGGTTCCGTAGTCGGACCTTCTTTGTATCTGGATGAATGTAATGCTTTATTCATGTATTGTGTGACGTGGCGATTGTAAGCCAACTATGTATCTCTTTCCCTTATGTATTACATGGGTAGTGTGAAGATTACCTCACTTGTGACATTGCTTTCAATGCAGTTATGCCTCTAAGTCGTGCTTCGACACGTGGGAGATATAGCCGCATCGAGGGCATTACAAGTTGGTGTCAGAGCCTTCCCCGACTTTAGGAGCCCCCTGCTTGATCGAATCGCTGGCGTTGTTGAGTCTAGAAAAATGTTTTGAGTCATTTAGGATTATATATATCGGAGAGTAGGATTCTTTTACTCCTCAGTCCCTTCGTCGCACTGGTGAGGCATCCTGACGTAGAGTTTTGACACTTCTCTTCTCAAATTTCACTAATTTTTTTTAGGATCACGCGGGTATCTTGGAATCATTTCGATGGTTTTGTGATGAGAACATTGTTCTTGGTGCCTCCTGACATTTAGGGGTTGTGGCAGTGTCCCGGGGAGTTGAGCTCCGAGGTGTTGTCGTCACAATTTTATCATTGCAATTCTGGAATACCTGAGTTTCGCCGACATCGGAAATCTCTTTTATGCAGTTGTTGGTGAGATAACCTCGACGCCACCCAGTACTGGGGCGGGAGTTCGAGAGTATTGCCATAACTCGTATAACAGATGCTTTTCGAAGGTTGAGGTAAATGATTTCCGAAGGTTTCTTGGTTATGTGTTGAAGGATGGATACAGCTGGATGTAGGATTTGCTAGTTTTGGGTGAGATATTATGCTTCCCCTGTATCCCCAACACCTGATTGTTGGGGAACGTAGCAGAAATTCAAAATTTTCCTACGTGTCACCAAGATCTATCTATGGAGAAACCAGCAATGAGGGGAAGGAGAGTGCATCTACATACCCTTGTAGATCGCTACGCGGAAGCGTTCAAGAGAACGGGGTGGATGGAGTCGTACTCGTCGTGATCCAAATCACCGAAGATCCTAGTGCCGAACGGACGGCACCTCCGTGTTCAACACACGTACAACCCGGTGTCGTCTCCCATGCCTTGATCCAGCAAGGAGAGAGGGAGAGGTTGAGGAAGACTCCATCCAGCAGCAGCACAACGGCGTGGTGGTGGTGGAGGAGCGTGGTGATCCAGCAGGGCTTCGCCAAGCACCACGAGATATGAGGAGAAAGAGAGGTAGGGCTGCGCCAGGGAGAGGTCGAGAACTCATCATGTGTATGGCAGCCCAAAACCTCAAGTATATATAGGGGGAGGGGAGGGGCTACACCCCCACCTAGGTTTCCACCCCTAGGGGTGGCATCCAGCCCTAGATCCCATCTAGGGGGGCGGCCAAGGGGGGAGAGAGGGGGGCGCACCACTAGGTGGGCCTTAGGCCCATCTGAGCCTAGGGTTTGCCCCCTTCCACTCTCCCTTGCGCCTTGGGCCTTGGTGGGGGGGGGGCACCAGCCCACTTGGGGCTGGTCCCCTCCCACACTTGGCCCATGCAGCCCTCCGGGGCTGGTGGCCCCACTTGGTGGACCCCCGAGACCCTCCCGGTGGTCCCGGTACGTTACCGATAAAACCCGAAACTTTTCCGGTGACCAAAACAGGACTTCCCATATATAAATCTTTACCTCCGGACCATTCCAGAACTCCTCGTAACGTCCGGGATCTCATCCGGGACTCCGAACAACATTCGGTAACCACATATATCTATTCCCTATAACCCTAGCGTCATCGAACCTTAAGTGTGTAGACCCTACGGGTTCGGGAACCATGCAGACATGACCGAGACGTCCTCCGGTCAATAACCAACAGCGGGATCTAGATACCCATGTTGGTTCCCACATGTTCCACGATGATCTCATCGGATGAACCACGATGTCAAGGACTTAATCAATCCCGTATACAATTCCCTTTGTCTAGCGGTATTGTACTTGCCCGAGATTCGATCGTCGGTATCCCGATACCCTATTCAATCTCGTTACCGGCAAGACTCTTTACTCGTTCCGTAACACATCATCCCGTGATCAACTCCTTGATCACATTGTGCACATTATGATGATTTCCTACCGAGTGGACCCAGAGATACCTCTCCGTTTACACGGAGTGACAAATCCCAGTCTCGATTCGTGCCAACCCAACAGACACTTTCGGAGATACTTGTAGTGTACCTTTATAGCCACCCAGTTATGTTGTGATGTTTGGCACACCCAAAGTATTCCTATGGTATCCGGGAGTTGCACAATCTCATGGTCTAAGGAAATTATACTTGACATTAGAAAAGCTTTAGCATGCGAACTACACGACCTTGTGCTATGCTTAGGATTGGGTCTTGTCCATCACATCATTCTTCTAATGATGTGATCCCGTTATCAATGACATCCAATGTCCATGGTCAGGAAACCGTAACCATCTATTGATCAACGAGCTAGTTAAATAGAGGCTTACTAGGGACATGGTGTTGTCTATGTATCCACACATGTATCTGAGTTTCCTATCAATACAATTCTAGCATGGATAATAAACGATTATCATGAACAAGGAAATATAATAATAACTAATTTATTATTGCCTCTAGGGCATATTTCCAACAGTCTCCCACTTGCACTAGAGTCAATAATCCAGTTCACATCGATATGTGATTAACACTCAAGGTCACATCCCCATGTGACTAACACCCAAAGAGTTCTGGGTTTGATCATGTTATGCTTGTGAGAGATGTTATAGTCAATGGGTCTGAATCTTTCAGATCCGTGTGTGCTTTACAAATCTCTATGTCATCTCCTAGATGCAGCTACCACGTTCTATTTGGAGCCATTTCAAATAACTGTTCTACTTGGAGCTATTCTAAATTGTTGCTCCATTATACGTATCCGGTATCTCTACTCAGAGCTATCCGGATAGGTGTTAAGCTTGCATCGATGTAACTCTTTACGTCGAACTCTTTATCACCTCCATAACCGAGAAAATTCCTTAGTCCACTAGTTACTAAGGACAACTTTGACCGCTGTACTGTGATCCATTCTTGGATCACTCTTGTACCCCTTGACTGACTCATGGCAAGGCACACTTCAGGTGCGGTACATAGCATAGCATACTGTAGAGCCTACGTCTAAAGCATAGGGGATGACCTTCGTCCTTTCTCTCTATTCTGCCGCGGTCAGGTTTCGAGTCAATGTTCACACCTTATAACACAGCCAAGAACTCCTTCTTTGCCGATCCATTTTGAACTCCTTCAAAATCTTGTCACGGTATGTATTCATTTGAAAGTACTATTAAGCATTTTGATCTATCCTTATAGATCTTAATGCTCAATACTCAAGTAGCCTAATCCAGGTTTTCCATTGAAAAACACTTTTCAAATAACTCTGCATGCTTTCCAGAAATTCTACATCATTTCTGATCAACAATATGTTAACAACATATATTCATCAGAAATTCTATAGTGCTCCCACTCACTTCTTTGGAAATACAAGTTTCTCATAAACTTTGTATACACCCAAAATCTTTGATCATCTCATCAAAGCATACATTCCAACTCCGAGATGCTTACTCCAGTCCTTAGAAGGATTGCTGGAGCTTTGCATACTTATTAGCATCTTTTAGGATTGACAAAACCTTCCGGTTGTATCACATACAACCTTTCCTCAAGAAAATCGTCGAGGAAACAATGGTTTCTGACATCCTATCTGCAAGATTTCATAAATAATGCAGTAATCGCTAATATAATTCCAACAGACTCTTAGCATCGCTACGAGTGAGAAAGTCTCATCGTAGTCAACTCCTTGAACTTGTCGGGAAACATCTTAACGACAAGTCGAGCTTTCTTAATGGTGACATTTACCATCATTGTCCATCTTCCTTTTTAAAAAAAATCCATATGTACCTAACACCCTTACGACCATCAAGTAGTTCTTTCAAAGTCTACACTTTGTTTTCATATATGGATCCTCTCTCGGATTATATGGCCTCGAGCCATTTTGCAATCCAGGCCCACCATCGCTTCTCCATAGCTCGTTGGTTCATTGTTGTCTAGCAACATGACTTCCAAGACAGGATTACATACCACTCTGAAGTAGTACGCATCCTTGTCATCCTACGAGGTTTGGCAGTGACTTGATCTGAAGTTTCATGATCACTATCATAAGCTTCCACTTCAATTGGTGTAGGTGGCACATGAACAACTCCCTATGCCCTACCACACACTAGTTGAAGAGACGGTTCAATAACCTCATCAAGTCTCCACCATCCTCCCACTCAATTCTTTCGAGAGAAACTTTTCCTCGAGAAAGGACCCGATTCTAGAAACAATCCCTTATTGCTTTCGGATCTGAGACAGGAGGTATACCCAACTGTTTTGGGTGTCCTATGAAGATGCATTTATCCGCTTTGGGTTCGAGCTTATCGGCCTAAAACTTTTTCACATAAGCGTCGCAGCCCCAAACTTTTAAGACATGACAGCTTAGGTTTCTCTAAACCATAGTTCATACGGTGTCATCTCATCGGAATTACATGGTGCCCTATTTAAAGTGAATGTGGTTGTCTCTAATGCCTAACCCATAAACTATTGTGGTAATTCGATAAGAGACATCATGGTATGCATCATATCCAATAGGGTGCAGTTATGATGTTCGGACACACCATCACACTATGGTGTTCCAGGCTGTATTAGTTGTGAAACAATTTCCACAATGTCTTAATTCTGTGCCAAACTCGTAATTCAGATATTCATCTCTATGATCATATCATAGATATTTTATCCTCTTGTCACGACGATCTTTCAACTTCACCCTGAAATTACTTGAACCTTTCAATAATTCAGACTCGTGATTCATCAAGTAAATATACTCAACATCTACTCAAATCATCTGTGAAGTAAGAACATAACGATATCCACTACACTCCTCAGCACTCATTGGACTGCACACATCAAAATGCATTACTTCCAACAAGTTGCTTTCTTGTTCCATCTTACTGAAAACGAGGCCTTTCAGTCATCTTGCTCATGTGGTATGATTTGCATGTCTCAAGTGATTCAAAATCAAGCGAGTCCAAAGATCCATCAACATGGAGCTTCTTCATGCGTTTTATACCATTGTGACTAAAATTGCAGTGCCACAAGTATGTGGTACTATCATTACTATCTTATATCTTTTGGCATGAACATGTGTATCACTACGATCGGGATTCAATAAACCATTCTGTCGGAGTAAATAACCATGGGTAGCCTAGCCGGCTCCCCCTGGCCCTTCTGAAAAAATTATGAGCCGATTCGGCCCTCAAGAATCCAAGACACAGGGCCGCCTTCCCCTTGCCGACTGTCTCCAGGCCGGCTATCAGAAGGCCGCCCGACTTCAGCCCTCATGAAGAGAAGCCGCGGGAGGGCCGACTCCGAGAAGCCGGCCGCGAGAAGGCCGACTCCAAGAAGCCGGCTCCCATAAAGCGGTCAAGATCGTACCCTCAAAGTCTGCATCCACATAACGGCGATGTGACGGGGCGTGGCTACAGTGAAGCCTGCCACCCCCGAATCCCGGAGCACGCCTGGCACAGTGCGCCGTACGGGTGGCCATGACCCGTCCGGCGCAGCACTGTTGCCACGTTGACCCTGATGTCATCCACGACGGGCTACCAGTACGGCCCACGGGCGATGGGCCCCTTCGGGCAGAGAGACACCCGAAGGCGGCCAGATCTCCCCCAGTCGGCCCAAGATAGAGCCGGCTCCCCCCAGCCGGCTTGCCACCTCCCTCGAAGAAGACACCCCATTAAGGAGACAAGACGCGGTGGGGCTACAGTGATCGCCCACCGGGCGGCGGCACTATTGCCACGCCCACTTCGGCGAAGCCCACGCCACCAAGATTGAGTAACAGTAACCAGCCGCCGACAAGGCCCTGACAGTGGGGCCTGCCTGTCGACCAAGGAGCCGGCAGCCGGCGGGACCCACTAGCCGGCGGGCCCCAGCAGCCGGCGCAGAAGCCGGAGAGCGTAGACACAGACGGCTGGGCCCCGCGCCCAGCCGGATTACCATTGTACCCCCTGGGCGTAGGCCTATATAAACCCCCCGGGGCATCCATGCAAAGGGAGATGAATCCCTGCTAGTCTCAGACACCACATAGGGAGGAGAAGAGAGCAAGCCGTGCCCTTCTTCCTCCTCTCGCCAAACAGCTCAAGGAGCACCATGTAGCTACTTGTTCATCTAGTGACCATGCGGAGACCCCGCAGAGCAGCAGTAGGGGTGTTATCTCCACGGAGAGCCCCGAAGCTGGGTAAGATTCGCCGGCGTGCATGTCTTCGCCTCATCCCGTTTCCAGGCACCGGCGACGTCTTACTGGCTCCCACAATGACAAGCCACCCGTTGGCATATGTCGCACCTACCACCCGACACATTCATTTTAGGTGCAAGACCATTGAAGGTATTATTCAAATAAACAGAGTAACCATTATTCTCCTTAAATGAATAACCGTATCGCGATAGACATAATCCAATCATGTCTATGCTCAACGCAAACACCAAATAACAATTATTTAGGTTTTAATACCAATCTCGATGGTAGAGGGAGCATACGATATTTGATCAACCTTGGAAATACTTCCAACACATATCGTCATCTCACCTTTTAGCTAGTCTCCGTTTATTCTGTAGCCTTTTGTTTCGAGTTACTAACACTTAGCAACCGAACCGGTATCTAATACCATGGTGCTACTAGGAGTACTAGTAAAGTACACATTAACACAATGTATATCCAATATACTTCTATCGACCTTGCCAGCCTTCTCATCTACCAAGTATCTAGGGTGGTTCTGCTTCAGTGACTGTTCCCCTTATTACAGAAGCACTTAGTCTCGGGTTTGGGGTTCAACTTGGGTTTCTTCACTAGAGCAGCAGCTGATTTGCCGTTTCATGAAGTATCCCTTTTTGCCCTTGCCCTTCTTGAAACTAGTGGTTTCACCAACCATCAACAATTGATGCTCCTTCTTGATTTCTACTTTTGTGGTGTCAAACATCGTGAATATCTCAAGGATCATCATATATGTCCCTGATATATTATAGTTCATCACGAAGCTCTAGCAGCTTGGTGGTAATGACTTCGGAGAAACATCACTATCTCATCTGGAAGATCAACTCCCACTTGATTCAAATGATTGTTGTACTCAGACAATCTGAGCACAAGCTCAACAATTGAGCTTTTCTCCCTTAGTTTGCAGGCTAAGAAAATCGTTGGAGGTCTTATACCTCTTGACGTGGGTACGAGCCTGAAATCCCAATTTCAGCCCTCGAAACATCTCATATGTTTCGCAATGTTTCAAAATGTCTTCGGTACCTCAACTCTAAACCGTTTAACTGAACTATCACGTAGTTATCAAAATGTGTATGTCAGATGTTCGCAACATCCACAGACGACGTTCGAGGTTCAGCACACTGAGCGGTGCATTAAGGACATAAGCCTTCTATGAAGCAATGAGGACAATCCTCAGTTTACGGACCTAGTCCGCATAATTGCTACTATCAACTTTCAACTAAATTTTCTCTAGGAACATATCTAAACAATAGAACTAAAGCGCGAGCTACGACATAATTTGCGAAGACCTTTTGACTATGTTCAGGATAATTAAGTTCATCTTATGAACTCCCACTCAGATAGACATCCCTCTAGTCATCTAAGTGATTACATGATCTGAGTCAACTAGGCCGTGTCCGATCATCACGTGAAACGGACTAGTCATCATCGGTGAACATCTTCATGTTGATCATATCTACCATACGACTCATGCTCGACCTTTCGGTCTCTTGTGTTCTGAGGCCATGTCTGTACATGCTAGGCTCGTCAAGTCAACCTAAGTGTTTCGCGTGTGCAAATCTGGCTTACACCCGTTGTATGTGAACGTAAGAATCTATCACACCCGATCATCATGTGGTGCTTCAAAACGACAAACTTTCGCAACGGTGCACAGTTAGGGGGAACACTTTCTTGAAATTTTAATGAGGGATCATCTTATTTACTACCGTCGTTCTAAGAAAATAAGATGTATAAACATGATAAACATCACATGCAATCAAATAGTGACATGATATGGCCAATATTATATTGCTCCTTTTGATCTCCATCTTCGGGGCTCCATGATCATCATCGTCACTGGCATGACACCATGATCTCCATCATCATGATCTCCATCATCGTGTCTTCATGAAGTTGTCTCGCCAACTATTACTTCTACTACTACAGCTAACGGTTAGCAATAAAGTAAAGTAATTACATGACGTTTATGTTGACACGTAGGTCATAAATAAATTAAGACAACTCCTATGGCTCCTGCCGGTTGTCATACTCATCGACATGCAAGTCGTGATTCCTATTACAAGAACATGATCATCTCATACATCACATATATCATTCATCACATCCTTTGGCCATATCACATCACATAGCATACCCTACAAAAACAAGTTAGACGTCCTCTAATTGTTGTTTGCATGTTTTACGTGGCTGCTATGGGTTTCTAGCAAGAACGTTTCTTACCTACGCAAAAACCACAACGTGATATGCCAATTGCTATTTACCCTCCATAAGGACCCTTTTCATCGAATCCGATCCGACTAAAGTGGGAGAGACAGACACCCGCTAGCCACCTTATGCAACTAGTGCATGTCAGTCGGTGGAACCAGTCTCAAGTAAGAGTACGTGTAAGGTCGGTCCGGGCCGCTTCATCCCACAATGCCGCCGAATCAAGATTGGACTAGTAACGGTAAGCATATTGAACAAAATCAACGCCCACAACTGCTTTGTGTTCTACTCGTGCATAGAAACTACGCATAGAACTAGCTCATGATGCCACTGTTGGGGAACGTAGCAGAAATTCAAAATTTTCCTACATGTCACCAAGATCTATCTATGGAGAAACTAGCAACGAGGGGAAGGAGAGTGCATCTACATACCCTTGTAGATCGCTACGCGGAAGCGTTCAAGAGAACGGGGTTGATGGAGTCGTACTTGTCGTGATCCAAATCACCGAAGATCCTAGTGCCGAACGGACGGCACCTCCGTGTTCAACACACGTACAGCCCGGTGACGTCTCCCATGCCTTGATCTAGCAAGGAGAGAGGGAGAGGTTGAGGAAGACTCCATCCAGCACCAGCACAACGGCGTGGTGGTGGTGGAGGAGCGTGGTGATCCAGCAGGGCTTTGCCAAGCACCGCGAGATATGAGGAGAAAGAGAGGTAGGGCTGCGCCAGGGAGAGGTCGAGAACTCATCCTGTGTATGGCAGCCCAAAACCTCAAGTATATATAGGGGGAGGGGAGGGGCTGCGCCCCCACCTAGGTTTCCACCCCTAGGGGTGGCGGCCAGCCCTAGATCCCATCTAGGGGGGGGCAAGGGGGGAGAGAGGGGGGCGCACCACTAGGTGGGCCTTAGGCCCATCTGAGCCTAGGGTTTGCCCCCTTCCACTCTCCCTTGTGCCTTGGGCCTTGGTGGGGGGGGGGGGGCGCACCAGCCCACCTGGGGCTGGTCCCCTCCCACACTTGGCCCATGCAGCCCTCCGGGGCTGGTGGCCCCACTTGGTGGACCCCCGGGACCCTCCCGGTGGTCCCGGTACGTTACCGATAAAACCCGAAACTTTTCCGGTGACCAAAACAGGACTTCCCATATATAAATCTTTGCCTCCAGACCATTCCGGAACTCCTCGTGATGTCCATGATCTCATCTGGGACTCCGAACAACATTCGGTAACCACGTATATCTATTCCCTATAACCCTAGCGTCATTGAACCTTAAGTGTGTAGACCCTACGGGTTCGGGAACCATGCAGACATGACCGAGACGTCCTCCGGTCAATAACCAACAGCGGGATCTGGATACCCATGTTGGTTCCCACATGTTCCATGATGATCTCATCGGATGAACCATGATGTCAAGGACTTAATCAATCCCGTATACAATTCCCTTTGTCTAGCGGTATTGTACTTGCCCAAGATTCGATCGTCGGTATCCCGATACCTTGTTCAATCTCGTTACTGGCAAGTCTCTTTACTCATTCCGTAACACATCATCCTGTGATCAACTCCTTGATCACATTGTGCACATTATGATGATGTCCTACCGAGTGGTCCCAGAGATACCTCTCCGTTTAAACGTAATGACAAATCCCAGTCTCGATTCGTGCCAACCCAACAGACACTTTCGGAGATACCTGTAGTGTACCTTTATAGCCACCCAGTTACGTTGTGACGTTTGGCACACCCAAAGTATTCCTACGGTATCCGGGAGTTGCACAATCTCATGGTCTAAGGAAATGATACTTGACATTAGAAAAGCTTTAGCATGCGAACTACACGATCTTGTGCTATGCTTAGGATTGGGTCTTGTCCATCACATCATTCTTCTAATGATGTGATCCCGTTATCAATGACATCCAATGTCCATGGTCAGGAAACCGTAACCATCTATTGATCAACGAGCTAGTCAACTAGAGGCTTACTAGGGACATGGTGTTGTCTATGTATCCACACATGTATCTGAGTTTCCTATCAATACAATTCTAGCATGGATAATAAACGATTATCATGAACAAGGAAATATAATAATAACTAATTTATTATTGCCTCTAGGGCATATTTCCAACATGATTGCATAACCGGAAAGTTTCGGGAGTTTATAAGTGGGAATTCAAGTAGCTCTTAGGATATCTTTCCGACAGATGGATGATATGAAATTGGGGTTCGACGTCTAGTGGTCTGCCTATCCACGGTTGGTTTTACAGTGGTCTTGTTGTGTCTTAAAGAGTCCTTGGTTTTGCCGACTCGGGGACGCTTCGTATGTCATGTGCACTGCCTTGTACATGATGGTGCTGTACGATCGAGCCTGTGTGGGCCCCACCACGAAAACTTCGGATGAAATCCCTATCATATGTTTGTTCCGGCTTATTCTACAAGCCAATCCTTTGTTTTGTTTTCTTTGAGTTGTGGTATTCGAGTTGCTTCGAAATCAAGTGTTGATTCCATACCTTTCCTAAACGGTGTTCTCGTACTCCGATGTGAATACCAATCCTTCATGATAATCGAGATTGTCGTGTCAATCCTTTTCAACCGGTGTGTTTCTCTTCAAGCGGATCCGTTCATTCTCAACATCCGCAAGATTTAATCTCAGCTTTCTCAACGGTGTTTGTTTCATTCGTCCCAAGCTGCCTTTGTTTTCCCGCCCTCCCACCCTTTTTCTTTGTTCTCATATATCTTAATCAAGTATCCATTTTATTCATGTGAATTTTCTCCATTCCTTGCTTTCAATGTTCTTACCCGGTGTTTCTCATGAAGATACTAATGAAGCCTCAAGTTCATCATTCTTCATTCTTTTTCTTCTTCGGTGGATTCAATTCAAGCTTTTGGTGTTGATCATATCCTTTAACTCGTTTCAAATATTTTCCATGCCGGTGCACCTTATTGTCATTCCACTTCTCGCTATTCAATTGTTCCGGAGTGCGGAAGATATCTCAGAAGACTCACGGTTACATTCTCGATCCATTCAAGCTCTTTCGAGATTGTAATCTCTTTCAAGCCATTTAATTCAATCAGTGCAATCTCTCTTTCAAATTATTCTACGGTGTATCTTTTGAGTGGGCCCTAACCCACAGGTCTTTTCCCATGATCTTACCTGACCCGCCTTATTTTCCCGGAGTGACTCCCAAAATTCTTTCAAAGTTTGACGTAAGAATGAATTATCATCAGTTAAATGCCTTCTCCTAGATCTTTCACAATTCTTTTCATCGTTGGCTCAACCTCTTTGCTTTTGATTCTTCTGGAGTGTCTAAATGATTCATGGTGGTGTTTCTCATCGTCATTCTCTGCATTTGAAGGCCAAAGATGAGCTTCTCTGCAATCTTATCCGTTCTCTCAAAGATTCATGGTTCTAGCCTTTGGCCATCCTATCATAATTATTTTGATTGTGAGAATTCTTTTCACCTATCCGGAGAAATTCAAGATTCGTTTCAGTTCGATTCTCCGAAGCCCATCATCTCAGAATTATTCATTCTCAGTGTGTAGCTATCATTCTCCAAAATCTTACCGGTGCATCGTTCAAATATCCTCTAATCATCTCGTGATCTCTTCGTTCTCATGTATCTAAATCCTAGCAAGCATTTTCATTCTCTAATTCTTTCTGGTGCTTCTTTATCTTTTACTCGTTCATTTTCAATTCTTACGGTGGTTCTGTCAAGATTCTTCTTCCTTCGTTTATCATATCTATGTATTCGTTGTTTTCAATTCTACCGGTGGTTTGTTGAAGACCTTCTCAAGTTTGAATTATCTCTCTCTTAATCCTTTCTACCGGAATAAGTAGTATGCCAAATCCATGGAATGTCATTAATTTAAATTGATGAAGGATACGCATAACGTAATTCTTATTATTTTTTCATCCAAGGGATTAATTCCTTATTCCGGAGGCTCGTCAAATTCTCGGTTTCACTTGATTCATCTTTTCTTTTCCCAGAGTTCCAAGCTCTCTCAATTTTTCTCGTCATGAAGATCCATCAAAATCATTGCAAGGATTCACCTTGTGTTCTCAACTTCTCTTTCCTTTCATTTGACCATTCTTGTATTACCGGAGTTCTTCGAGAGTTTCTTCATGGTGGCTCATCAAGGAGTTAATTCATTCTCGAAGTGTTCATTGAGATTTCTTTTCAGAAGAGCTCAAGTTTTCTTCATCTTGCAATCCGAAGTGCAATCCTTTTTATCGTATCATTGGAGATGGTATTATGTCATTCTTGATAATTTAAGTTCATGTTTCATGATTCACATGTTGTTAAGAACGAGGTATTTTTAAATCCATCAATCTCGTCATTGGAGTTATCTTGGGTTATATTTCACCTAAAGCCTTCCCTAAGGATTGTTGCTATTTATGGTGCTTATAAATGATCCAAGTTCTTCATTTATCCTCCCGGTGAAATAATCTTCTCGTCTCCTTGTTCATATCAATCCAATTTATCGTTTTCGTTAGTGGCAGAATTTCACCTCGTAGTTTTGAGATGTTCTTCATAAGCCCACAACAAGCTTACTCTTTTCGTTGTTGGTTTTTCCCAACAACTACGTTCGACCCTTCTCCTAAGGATGCCTTTTCAAGCTCTTTTGTGGCAGAAGTTGGCATTTTCTTCTCCATTCTCCATTTCAATTATCTATCTTCTATTCTTTCATTCCGGAGGCATTGTGATGTTGTTCTTTTCACCCATCATCTCGTTTTGTCAAAAATCATGTTCTTTTCGTGCTTATCCTTTTAACCGGAGTGTGATGCCCTTTTTGCTCAAGTTCTTTTCGCCTTATCAAGTCTTGCATCCCTTCTCAACCGGAGTGCTGCCCAAATTTATTCTTCTTCGTTCCTCTTTCCTAACGGACTGTCTTCAACTTCGTTCATCTCCGTTTTATTCTATTCTCGGATATGGCTTAACCTTTCAAGATTCTTTGGTCTCACTCGTTTGTCAAAGAAGCAACTTAGTTTTACCTCTTCTCTTTCTCTTCCGTTTTCCCTCCGGTGCCATTCTAGATCTCGGGACGAGATCCTCTCGTAGTGGTGGAGTGTTGTAACGCCCCAAGACCGATGTGCCAGGTGTTTTCCAGTTATTCACTGCGTTACCATGTCATTCGCTTGTGTGTTTCATCTTGTCATGTCATCATGTGCATTGCATCATCATGTTTTCAAAACTTGCATCCGCCCGAGTTCCCCCAGTTCCGTCCGTTGTCCATTCTGAGCCTAGACACACTTGCACGCGCCCGCGGCATGTCCGAAATATTATTTTATAAGTGGCCGAAAAATGTTCTCGGAATGGGATGGAAGTTGGCATGCGGTGTTGTTTTGTTGTTAGTAGGTCGCCTGCCAAGTTTCATCGCATTCGGAGCTCGTTTGATAGCCCAACCGTTAAACTATAGCGGCATTATAGCCGGTCAAACGTCGGGCGTTTTCGGTCTTCGAAAACAGTCGCCGGGTCTCTCTCTCTCTTCTCTTCTCTCAGCTCGAGCCCTTCTGCACAGCCCACAAGTTCCAACCGACCCCTCGCGTGCGTGTCCGATGTTGGAAATATGCCCTAGAGGCAATAATAAAATTATTATTATATTTCCTTGTTCATGATAATTGTCTATTATTCATGCTATAATTGTATTATCCGGAAATCGTAATACATGTGTGAATACATAGACCACAATGTGTCCCTAGTGAGCCTCTAGTTGACTAGCTCGTTGATCAACAGATAGTCATGGTTTCCTGGCTATGGACATGGGGATGTCATTGATAACGGGATCACATCATTAGGAGAATTATGTGATGGACAAGACCCAAACCTAAGCATAGCACAAAGATCGTGTAAGTTCGTTTTGTGAGAGCTTTTCTAATGTCAAGTATCATTTCCTTAGACCATGAGATTGTGCAACTCCCGGATACCGTAGGAGTGCTTTGGGTGTATCAAACGTCACAACGTAACTGGGTGGCTATAAAGGTGCACTACGGTTATCTCCGAAAGTGTCTGTTGGGTTGGCACGAATCGAGACTGGGATTTGTCACTCCGTATGACGAGAGGTATCTCTGGGCCCACTCGGTAATGCATCATCATAATGAACTCAATGTGACCAAAGGGTTGGTCACGGGATCATTCATTACGGTACGAGTAAAGTGACTTGCCGGTAACGAGATTGAACAAGGTATTGGGATACCGACGATCGAGTCTCGGGCAAGTAACGTACCGATTGACAAAGGGAATTGAATACGGGATTGATTAAGTCCTCGACATCGTGGTTCATCCGATGAGATCATCGAGGAGCATGTGGGAGCCAACATGGGTATCCAGATCCCTCTGTTGGTTATTGACCGGAGAGGCGTCTCGGTCATGTCTGCGTGTCTCCCGAACCCGTAGGGTCTACACACTTAAGGTTCGGTGACGCTAGGGTTGTAGAGATATTAGTATGCAGTAACCCGAAAGTTGTTCAGAGTCCCGGATGAGATCCCGGACGTCACGAGGAGTTCCGTAATGGTCCAGAGGTAAAGATTTATATATAGGAAGTCCAGTTTCGGCCAGCGGGAAGGTTTCGGGGGTTACCGGTATTGTACCGGGACCACCGGAAGGGTCCCGGGGGTCCACCGGATGGGGCCACCTATCCCGGAGGGCCCCATGGGCTAAAGTGGCGTGGGAACCAGCCCCTGATGGGCTGGTGCGCCCCACCCAAGGGCCCAAGGCGCCTAGGGTTGGAAACCCTAGGGGGCCGTTGCCCCTCGAGGGGGCATGCGCCCCCCTAGTTGGAAACCCTAAGGGGGGCGTTGCCCCCAGGGGCCGCCGCCCCCCTTTTAGATGGGATCTCCAAGGGGGCATGCGCCCCCCCTAGCCCCTATATATAATGGAAGGGAGGGAGGGCAGCCGCACCTTGCTCTTGGCGCCTCCCTCTCCCTCCGTAACACCTCTCCTCCCCGCTTGTGCTTGGCGAAGCCCTGCCGGGATCCTGCTGCATCCACCACCACGCCGTCGTGCTGCTGGATCTTCATCAACCTCTCCTTCCCCCTTGCTGGATCAAGAAGGAGGAGACGTCTTCCCAACCGTACGTGTGTTGAACGCGGAGGTGCTGTCCGTTCGGCACTTGGTCATCGGTGATTTGGATCACGGCGAGTACGACTCCATCATCCCCGTTCAATTGAACGCTTCCGCTCGCGATCTACAAGGGTATGTAGATGCACTCCTATTCCCCTCGTTGCTAGAATACTCCATAGATTGATCTTGGTGATGCGTAGAAATTTTTTAATTTCTGCTACGATCCCCAACAGTGGTATCAGAGCTAGGTCTATGCGTAGTTTCTATGCACGAGTAGAACACAAAATAGTTGTGGACATCGATATTGCCAATTATCTTGCCGTTACTAGTCTTATCTTGATTCAGCGGTATTGTGGGATGAAGCGGCCTGGACCAACCTTACACATATGCTTACGTGAGACCGGTTCCACCGACTGACATGCACTAGTTGCATAAGGTGGCTAGCGGGTGTCTGTCTCTCCCACTTTAGTCGGATCGGATTCGATGAACAGGGTCCGTATGAAGGGTAAATAGAAATTGGCAATTCACGTTGTGGTTTTGGCGTAGGTAAGAAACGTTCTTGCTAGAAACCTATAGCAGCCACGTAAAAACTTGCAACAACAATTAGAGCACGTCTAACTTGTTTTTGCAGCAAGTGTTTTGTGATGTGATATGGCCAAAGGTTGTGATGAATGATGAATGATATATGTGATGTATGGGATTGATCATGTTCTTGTAATAGGAATCACGACTTGCATGTCGATGAGTATGACAACCGGCAGGAGCCATAGGAGTTGTCTTTATTTATTTATGACCTGCGTGTCAACATAAACGTCATGTAATTACTTTACTTTATTGCTAAAGCGTTAGCCATAGTAGTAGAAGTAATAGATGACGAGACAACTTCAAGAAGACACGATGATGGAGATCATGATGATGGAGATCATGGTGTCATGCCGGTGACAACGATGATCATGGAGCCCCGAAGATGGAGATCAAAGGAGCAAATGATATTGGCCATATCATGTCACTATTTGATTGCATGTGATGTTTATCATGTTTTACATCTTATTTGCTTAGAACGACGGTAGCTTAAATAAGATGATCCCTCGTAATAATTTCAAGAAAGTGTTCCCCTAACTGTGCACCGTTGCGAAGGTTCGTTGTTTCGAAGCACCACGTGATGATCGGGTGTGATAGATTCTAACGTTCGAATACAACGGGTGTAAGACAGATTTACACACGCAATACACTTAGGTTGACTTGACGAGCCTAGCATGTACAAACATGGCCTCGGAACACAGAAGACCGAAAGGTCGAGCACGAGTCGTATAGAAGATATGATCAACATGAAGATGTTCACCGATGTTGACTAGTCCATCTCACGTGATGATCGGACACAGCCTAGTTAACTCGGATCATGTTATACTTAGATGACTGGAGGGATGTCTATCTGAGTGGGAGTTCATTTAATAATTTGATTAGATGAACTTAATTATCATGAACTTAGTCTAAAATCTTTACAATATGTCTTGTAGATCAAATGGCCCATGTTGTCCTCAACTTCAATGCATTCCTAGAGAAAACCAAGCTGAAAGACGATGGCAGCAACTATACGGACTGGGTCCGGAACCTGAGGATCATCCTCATAGCTGCCAAGAAAGATTATGTCCTAGAAGCACCGCTAGGTGATGCACCCGTCCCACAGAACCAAGACATTATGAACGCTTGGCAGACACGTGCTGATGATTACTCCCTCGTTCAGTGCGGCATGCTTTACAGCTTAGAACTGGGGCTCCAAAAGCATTTTGAGAGACACGGAGCATATGAGATGTTCGAAGAGCTGAAAATGGTTTTTCAAGCTCATGCCCGGGTCGAGAGATATGAAGTCTCCGACAAGTTCTTCAGCTGTAAGATGAAGGAAAATAGTTCTGTCAGCGAGCACATATTCAAAATGTCTGGGTTGCATAACCGCTTGACTCAGCTGGGAGTTAATCTCCCGGATGACGCAGTCATTGACAGAATCCTTCAGTCGCTTCCACCGAGCTACAAGAGCTTTGTGATGAACTTCAATATGCAGGGGATGGAAAAGACCATTCCTGAAGTATTTGCAATGCTGAAATCAGTAGAGGTAGAAGTCAAAAAGGAACATCAAGTGTTGATGGTGAATAAAACCACTAAGTTCAAGAAAGGCAAGGGTAAGAAGAACTTCAAGAAGGACGGCAAGGGAGTTGCCGCGCCCGGTAAGCAAGCTGCCGGGAAGAAGCCAAAGAATGGACCCAAGCCCGAGACTGAGTGTTTTTATTGCAAGGGAAGTGGTCACTGGAAGCGGAACTGCCCCAAATACTTAGCGGACAAGAAGGCTGGCATCACGAAAGGTATATGTGATATACATGTAATTGATGTGTACCTTACCAGTACTCGTAGTAGCTCTTGGGTATTTGATACCGGTGCGGTTGCTCACATTTGTAACTCAAAGCAGGAGTTGCGGAATAAGCGGAGACTCGCGAAGGACGAGGTGACGATGCGCGTCGGGAATGGTTCCAAGGTCGATGTGATCGCCGTCGGCACGCTACCTCTACATTTACCTACGGGATTAGTTTTAAACCTCAATAATTGTTATTTAGTGCCAGCTTTGAGCATGAACATTGTATCAGGATCTCGTTTAATTCGAGATGGCTACTCATTTAAATCCGAGAATAATGGTTGTTCTATTTATATGAGAGATATGTTTTATGGTCATGCTCCGATGGTGAATAGTTTATTCTTAATGAATCTCGAGCGTAATGCTACACATATTCATAGTGTGAATACCAAAAGATGTAAGGTTGATAATGATAGTCCCACATACTTGTGGCACTGCCGCCTTGGTCACATAGGTGTCAAACGCATGAAGAAGCTCCATGCAGATGGACTTTTAGAGTCTCTTGATTACGAATCATTTGACACGTGCGAACCATGCCTCATGGGTAAAATGACCAAGACTCCGTTCTCAGGAACAATGGAGCGAGCAACCAACTTATTGGAAATCATACATACTGATGTGTGCGGTCCAATGAGTGTTGAGGCTCGCGGTGGCTATCGTTATGTTGTCACCCTCACTGGTGACTTGAGTAGATATGGGTATGTCTACTTAATGAAACACAAGTCTGAGACTTTTGAAAAGTTCAAGGAATTTCAGAGTGAGGTTGAGAATCAACGTGACAGGAAAATCAAGTTCTTGCGATCAGATCGTGGGGGAGAATACTCGAGTCACGAATTTGGCACACACTTAAGAAAATGTGGAATAGTTTCACAACTCACGCCGCCTGGAACACCTCAGCGTAATGGTGTGTCCGAACGTCGTAATCGCACTCTATTAGATATGGTGCGATCTATGATGTCTCTTACTGATTTACCGCTATCATTTTGGGGCTATGCTTTAGAGACTGCTGCATTCACTTTAAATAGGGCTCCGTCGAAATCCGTTGAGACGACACCGTATGAATTATGGTTTGGGAAGAAACCTAAGCTGTCGTTTCTAAAAGTTTGGGGATGCGATGCTTATGTCAAGAAACTTCAACCTGAAAAGCTCGAACCCAAGTCGGAAAAATGTGTCTTCATAGGATACCCTAAAGAAACTGTTGGGTATACCTTCTACCTCAGATCCGAAGGCAAGATCTTTGTTGCCAAGAATGGGTCCTTTCTAGAGAAAGAGTTTCTCTCGAAAGAAATAAGTGGGAGGAAGGTAGAACTTGATGAAGTATTACCTCTTGAACCGGTAAGTGGCGCAGCTCAAGAAAATGTTCCTGAGGTGCCTGCACCGACTAGAGAGGAAGTTGATGATGATGATCATGAAACTTCAGATCAAGTTGCTACTGAACTTCATAGGTCCACAAGGACACGTTCCGCACCAGAGTGGTATGGCAACCCTGTCTTGGAAATCATGTTGTTAGACAACGGTAAACCTTCGAACTATGAAGAAGCGATGGCGGGCCCGGATTCCGACAAATGGCTGGAAGCCATGAATCCGAGATAGGATCCATGTATGAAAACGAAGTATGGACTTTGACTGACTTGCCCGAAGATCGGCGAGCCATAGAAAATAAATGGATCTTTAAGAAGAAGACAGACGCGGATGGTAATGTGACCATCTATAAGGCTCGACTTGTCGCTAAGGGTTATCGACAAGTTCAAGGGGTTGACTACGATGAGACTTTCTCACCCATAGCGAAGCTGAAGTCCGTCCGAATCATGTTAGCAATTGCCGCATTCTATGATTATGAGATATGGCAAATGGACGTCAAAACGGCATTCCTTAACGGCTTTCTTAAGGAAGAATTGTATATGATGCAACCGGAAGGTTTTGTCGATCCTAAGAATGCTAACAAGGTGTGCAAGCTCCAACGCTCAATCTATGGGCTGGTGCAAGCATCTCGGAGTTGGAACATTCGCTTTGATGAGATGATCAAAGCGTTTGGGTTTATGCAGACTTGTGGAGAAGCCTGCGTTTACAAGAAAGTGAGTGGGAGCTCTGTAGCATTTCTCATATTATATGTGGATGACATACTGTTGATGGGAAATGATATAGAATTCTTGGAAAGCATAAAGGCCTATTTGAACAAGTGTTTTTCAATGAAGGACCTTGGAGAAGCTGCTTATATATTAGGCATCAAGATCTATAGAGATAGATCGAGACGCCTCATCGGTCTTTCACAAAGTATGTACCTTGACAAGATATTGAAGAAGTTCAATATGGATCAGTCCAAGAAGGGGTTCTTACCTGTATTGCAAGGTGTGCGATTGAGCACGGCTCAATGCCCGACCACGGCAGAAGATATAGAAGAGATGAGTGTCATCCCCTACGCCTCAGCCATAGGGTCTATTATGTATGCCATGCTGTGTACCAGACCTGATGTAAACCTTGCCGTAAGTTTGGTAGGTAAGTACCAAAGTAATCCTGGCAAGGAACATTGGACAGCGGTCAAAACATCCTAAAGTACCTGAAAAGGACCAAGGATATGTTTCTCGTTTATGGAGGTGGCGAAGAGCTCATCGTAAAGGGTTACGTCAACGCTAGCTTCGACACAGATCTGGATGACTCTAAGTCACAAACCGGATACGTGTATATTTTGAATGGTGGGGCAGTAAGCTGGTGCACTTGCAAGCAAAGCGTCGTGGCGGGATCTACATGTGAAGCAGAATACATGGCAGCCTCGAAGGTAGCACAAGAAGCAATCTGGGTGAAGGAGTTCATCACCGACCTAGGAGTCATACCCAATGCGTCGGGGCCGATGACTCTCTTCTGTGACAACACTGGAGCTATTGCCCTTGCCAAGGAGACCAGGTTTCACAGGAAGACCAGGCATATCAAGCGTCGCTTCAACTCCATTCGTGAAAGTGTTCAAAATGGAGACATAGAAATTTGTAAAGTACATATGGACCTGAATGTAGCAGATCCGTTGACTAAACCTCTCCCTAGAGCAAAACATGATCAACACCAGAATTCCATGGGTGTTCGATTCATCACAATGTAACTAGATGATTGACTCTAGTGCAAGTGGGAGACTGTTGGAAATATGCCCTAGAGGCAATAATAAAATGATTATTATATTTCCTTGTTCATGATAATTGTCTATTATTCATGCTATAATTGTATTATCCAGAAATCGTAATACATGTGTGAATACATAGACCATAATGTGTCCCTAGTGAGCCTCTAGTTGACTAGCTCGTTGATCAACAGATAGTCATGGTTTCCTGGCTATGGACATGGGGATGTCATTGATAACGGGATCACATCATTAGGAGAATTATGTGATGGACAAGACCCAAACCTAAGCATAGCACAAAGATCGTGTAAGTTCATTTTGTGAGAGCTTTTCTAATGTCAAGTATCATTTCCTTAGACCATGAGATTGTGCAACTCCCGGATACCGTAGGAGTGCTTTGGGTGTATCAAACGTCACAACGTAACTGGGTGGCTATAAAGGTGCACTACGGGTATCTTCGAAAGTGTCTGTTGGGTTGGCACGAATCAAGACTGGGATTTGTCACTCCGTATGACGGAGAGGTATCTCTGGGCCCACTCGATAATGCATCATCATAATGAGCTCAATGTGACCAAAGGGTTGGTCACGGGATCATGCATTACGGTACGAGTAAAGTGACTTGTCGATAACGAGATTGAACAAGGTATTGGGATACCGACGATCGAGTCTCGGGCAAGTAACGTACCGATTGACAAAGGGAATTGAATACGGGATTGATTAAGTCCTCGACATCGTGGTTCATCCAATGAGATCATCGAGGAGCATGTGGGAGCCAACATGGGTATCCAGATCCCGCTGTTGGTTATTGACTGGAGAGGCGTCTCGGTCATGTCTGCGTGTCTCCCGAACCCGTAGGGTCTACACACTTAAGGTTCGGTGACGCTAGGGTTGTAGAGATATTAGTATGCAGTAACCCAAAAGTTGTTCGGAGTCCCGGATGAGATTCCGGACGTCACGAGGAGTTCCGGAATGGTCCGGAGGTAAAGATTTATATATATGAAGTCCAGTTTCGGCCAGCGGGAAGGTTTCGGGGGTTACCGGTATTGTACTGGGACCACCGGAAGGGTCCCGGGGGTCCACCGGATGGGGCCACCTATCCCGGAGGGCCCCATGGGCTGAAGTGGCGTGGGAACCAGCCCCTGATGGGATGGTGCGCCCCACCCAAGGGCCCAAGGCGCCTAGGGTTGGAAACCCTAGGGGGCCGTTGCCCCCCGAGGGGGTATGCGCCCCCCAGGTTGGAAACCCTAAGGGGGCCGTTGCCCCCAGGGGCCGCCCCCCCTTTTAGATGGGATCTCCAAGGGGGCATGCGCCCCCTAGCCCCTATATATAGTGGAAGGGAGGGAGGGCAGCTGCACCTTGCTCTTGCCACCTCCCTCTCCCTCCGTAACACCTCTCCTCCCCGCTTGTGCTTGGCGAAGCCCTACCGGGATCCTGCTGCATCCACCACCACGCCGTCGTGCTGCTGGATCTTCATCAACCTATCCTTCCCCCTTGCCGGATCAAGAAGGAGGAGATGTCTTCCCAACCGTACGTGTGTTGAACGCGGAGGTGCTATCCGTTCGGCACTTGGTCATCGGTGATTTGGATCACGGCGAGTACGACTCCATCATCCCCGTTCACTTGAACGCTTCCGCTCGCGATCTACAAGGGTATGTAGATGCACTCCTATTCCCCTCGTTGCTAGAATACTCCATAGATTGATCTTGGTGATGCGTAGAAATTTTTTAATTTCTGCTACGATCCCCAACATCCGAAACTTCCCCGGACCCGACCCTGACAATTGTCACTGTTGTGTCCGGATCATCCCCAAACATCTACAAAACATCTTCATTTTGTTAATTGGGTCCCTAACCTAATTATTTGGGATCGTCCGATTACGATCGGATGGACCGAATAGCCCCTAACCAAAATCCAGTGCTATATATATAGACCAATCCCCTAGGCAGCAACCCTAAAATCTAGGTCTTTTGTTCCCCCTCAGCCGCCGCACACTCCACCGAATCCACATCGGGATCCTCCCATTCCTCCTCCCACCAACCAGAGCCCGAGCCCGAGCTCTTCGATTCGAAGCCACCAGAGAACCCCGCCGCCTCGATCGAGAGCCTCCTCCTCCCTCTTCGATCCAGAGGAGTGGAGCTCCTCTGCGCCTCCCCCCATCTTCTCTTTTTGTTCCTCTCTCTCACGGTCTCTCTCTCTTGTGCTGCATCAAGGATCCAACAAGGCGCCGACCGCCGGATCCGAATCCAGCTGCTTCCCTCGCCTAATCCCGCGTCCGGTCGCCGTCGTCCTCGCCCCGCTGACCTCGCCAGAGACCCCCTGCATCCGCCTGGGTTCCTCTCGCGCCAAGTCCGCGGCCACAGTCCCTGCCGCTCGCTTCCTCTGCTTCGAACGAGAAGACCAGCGCCGCGCCCTGCTTCCTCTGAATCGAAGACGAGCGCCTCGCTTGCACCCGTTGACCACATCGCTCGCACGGGCCTGCCTCGCCTGCCCAGATTCGCGTCCCGCCCGCGTCGAGCAGGCCCAGCTCCCTCCCTCGCGCGAAGCCCAGCTCCAGCAGCGCCCTGCCTCCTCTCGCCTGGGCCAGCGCACTGACTCAATCCGGCCCAACACTCTTGCCGCGGCCTGTTGCTCCACCGACCCGGGCCTTGGCCCATGGTGAGACCCCCATCACCTCTACTCCTGTTGGCTAGCCAGATTCGGCCCATATCATGTTTTTCCAGCGTCTACGAATTTGTGTATTAATCCTGAGACAACAGTTTTGCAGTTTAGTCCCTAGAGTTCATGCATTTAATAACTAATTAACCGTGCACCGGATTAAAACAATTTATATATGAAATATGCTTAGTTTTTCATGTAGTTTCATAATATGTCATTTTCATCCATGTTTAAAATGCTTAAAATGTCGTTTGATTAATTTTGCTCTTATGCCATGCTAAAATGATTTAATTCATAACTTAATAACCGTAGCTCGGTTTTAAATAATCTTTATATGTAAATGGGGTAGAAAAATGCCTAGTTTTATATGGTGGCATCACTTTGCATGTTTAACAACTATAAAGTATGGTTTAGGGCAGAACAGTACCAAACCTAATATATGCATATGGGGATTTACCGGAATTGTTGTTCGTTGCTTCCGGCCTCATTTAAACTTGACTAGATAGGTAGTTTTACTTTGCTTCACCTCTTACCATGCTAACAACATTTAATCTTGTTGGGTACCTAAACGAGATAGAACTAAATAAGTCACGTGGTCTTTCGTCAATATGCAACGAAGTTGCATATTGAGCTCCACTTAACTTGTAGTTTTGTTTGTGCACTTTGCCATGCCATGCCTCATTAAACTGGACATGCATCATACTTGTTTGCGCATCGTGCCATGCTTATGTGATGATTGTTCACTATGTTGTTTGCTTTCTTTCCGATGTACTTCTTCTCGGTAATCCAGTAACGTTGCGTTTGTGAGGATACGTTGGCTACGTCCGTTTGTCTTCTTCATGGACTCGTTCTTCTTCCTTGCGGGATCTCAGGCAAGATGACCATACCCTCGAAATCACTTCTATCTTTGCTTGTTAGATGCACGCTCTTTTGCTATGCCTATGCTGTGATACCTACCACTTGCTTATCATGCCTCCCATATTGCCATGTCAAGCCTCTAACCCACCTTGTCCTAGCAAACCATTGTTTGGCTATGTTACCGCTTTGCTCAGCCCCTCTTATAGCGTTGCTAGTTGCAGGTGAAGATTGGAGTTTGTTCCTTGTTGGAACATATTTATTGTTGGATATCACAATATCTCTTATTTAATTTAATGCATCTATATACTTGGTAAAGGGTGGAATGCTCAGCCTTATGCCTGGTTTTTTGTTCCACTCTTGCCGCCCTAGTTTCCGTCATATCGGTGTTATGTTCCTTGATTTTGTGTTCCTTACACGGTTGGGTTATAATGGGAACCCCTTGACAGTTTGCTTTGAATAAAACTCCTCCAGCAAGGCCCAACCTTGGTTTTACCATTCGCCACCTAGCCTTTTTCCCTTGGGAGTCGCGCATCCCGAGGGTCATCTTTATTTTAACCCCCCAAGCCAGTGCTTGTCTAAGTGTTGGTCCGAACTAGAGTCCTTTGCAGTGCCACCTCGGGGAAACTTGAGGGCTGGTTTTAGTTGTACGGAGCGCTCATCCGGTGTTGCCCTGAGAACGAGATATGTGCAGCTCCTATCAGGATGTCGGCGCATCGGGCGGTCTTGCTGGTCTTGTTTTACCATTGTCAAAATGTCTTGTAACCGGGATTCCGAGTCTGATCGGGCCGTCCTGGGAGAAGGAATATCCTTCGTTGACCGTGAGAGCTTGTGATGGGCTAAGTTGGGACACCCATGCAGGGATTTGATCTTTCAAAAGCCGTGCCCGCGGTTATGGGCAGATGGGAATTTGTTAATGTCCGGTTGTAGAAAACCTGAAACCTTAACTTAATTAAAATGCATCAACCATGTGTGTAGCCGTGATGGTCTCTTCTCGGCGGAGTCCGGGAAGTGAACACGGTGTTGGAGTTATGCTTGAACGTAAGTAGTCCAGGATCACTTCTTGATCATAGATTCTCGACCGTGCTTTGCCTTCTCTTCTCACTCTCATTTGCGTATGTTAGCCACCAAATATGCTAGTCGCTTGCTGCAGATCCACCTTATACCTTTTACCCTTCCTATAAGCTTAAATAGTCTTGATCGCGAGGGTGTGAGATTGCTGAGTCCCCGTGACTCACAAATACTTCCAAAACCAGTTTGCAGGTACCGATGAGACCGCTCCAGGTGATTCAACTGAGCTCAAGGAGGAGCTCGATGAAGATCTCGTTCATTGTGTTGTTTCGTTTCAGTTGATCAGTAGTGGAGCCCAGTTGAGATGATCGGGGATCTGTGTAGCTTTTGGGGTAGTCTTCTTTTATTTTGGTTCCGTAGTCGGACCTTGTTTGTATCTGGATGAATGTAATGCTTTATTCATGTATTGTGTGACGTGGCGATTGTAAGCCAACTATGTATCTCTTTCCCTTATGTATTACATGGGTTGTGTGAAGATTACCTCACTTGCGACATTGCTTTCAATGCGGTTATGCCTCTAAGTCGTGCTTCGACATGTGGGAGATATAGCCGCATCGAGGGCGTTACACGGGTTTGGAGCCTTTCTTCATGAGGAATTCCTTCAAGGTATCATACCACGCCCGAGGGGCCTGCTTGGGGCCATAGAGGGCCTTATTGAGTCTGAAGACTTTGTCAGGATGCTTTGGATCTTCAAAACATGGGGGTTGGGCAACATATACTTCTTCCTCAAGCTTACCATTGAGGAATGCACTTTTCACATCCATTTGATATAAGATGATATTATGATGGTTAGCATAAGCAAGTAATATGCGAATAGTCTCAAGTCTAGCAACAGGCGAAAAAGTTTCATCAAAATCAATTCCTTCAACCTGTGTGTAGCCTTGAGCTACAAGCCGTGCCTTATTCCTCACCACAAGGCCATTTTCATCTTGCTTGTTGCGGTAGATCCATTTGGTGCCGATGATATTGTGCTTGCATGGGTCTGGTCGCTTGACAAGCTCACACACATTGTTGAGCTCTAACTAATGTAATTCCTCTTGCATTGCTTGAATCCACTCAGGCTCCAGAAATGCCTCATCTACTTTGGTGGGCTCTGTAATAGAGACAAAAGCAAAGTGCCCATAAAAGTTAGACAAATGTGAAGTGATACGTCTCCGTCGTATCTGTAATTTTTTATTGTTCCATGCCAATATTATACAACTTTCATATACTTTTGGCAACTTTTTATACTATTTTTGGGACTAACATATTGATCCAGTGCCCAGTGCCAGTTCCTGTTTGTTGCATGTTTTTTGTTTCGCAGTAAATCCATATCAGACGGAGTCCAAACTGGGTAAAAACCGGCAGAGATTTTTTTGCAATATATGTGAATTTTGGGAAGTGAAATCAATGTGAGACGATGCTCGAGGGGCCCACGAGATAGGGGTGCGCTCCTGACCCTTGTGGACACCCCATAAGGTAGTTGGTGCCCTTCTTTCTCTACAAGAAAGCTAATATCCGGATAAAAATCGTGTCCAACATTCAGCCCAATCGGAGTTACAGATCTCCGTGAATATAAGAAATGGTGAAAGGGCAGAATCTGGAACGCATAAACAGAGAGATGGAGAGACAGATCCAATCTCGAAAGGGCTCTCGCCCCTCCCATGCCATGGAGGCCATGGACCAGAGGGGGAACCCTTCTCCCATCTAGGGAGAAGGTCAAGGAAGAAAAAGGAGAAGGGGGGCTCTCTCCCCCTCTCTTCCGATGGCACCGGAACGCCGCTGGGGCCATCATCATCACCGCAATCTACACCAACAACTTCACCGCCATCATCACCAACTCTTCCCCCCTCTATGTAGCGGTGTAACCCCTCTTTTACCCGCTGTAATCTCTACTTAAACATGTTGCTCAACGCTATATATTATTTCCCAATGATGTATGGCTATCCTATGATGTTTGAGTAGATCCGTTTTGTCCTATGGGTTAATTGATGATCGTGATTGGTTTGAGTTGCATGTTTTATTATTGGTGCTGCCCTATGGTGCTCTCCGTGTCGCGCAAGCGTGAGGGATCCCTGCTGTAGGTTTGCAATATGTTTATGATTTTCTTATGATGGGTGGCGTGAGTGACAGAAGCACAGACCCGAGTAAGTAGGTTGTTTGCGTATGGGAGTAAAGAGGACTTGATGCCTTATAATGCTATGGTTGGGTTTTACCTTAATGATCTTTAGTAGTTGTGGATGCTTTCTAGAGTTCCAATCATAAGTGCATATGATCCAAGAAGAGAAAGTATGTTAGCTTATGCCTCTCCCTCAAATAAAATTGCAATAATGATTACCGGTCTAGTTATCGATTGCCTAGGGACAAATAACTTTCTTGTGTGATAACAAGCTCTCTACTAAAACTAACTTAGTTGTTTCTTCATCTAAACAACCCCTACTTTTTATTTACGCTCTCTTTATTATCTTGCAAACCTATCCAACATCACCTACAAAGTACTTCTAGTTTCATACTTGTTTTAGGTAAAGCAAACGTTAAGCATGCGTAGAGTTGTATCGGTGGTCGATAGAACTTGAGGGAATATTTGTTCTACCTTTAGCTCCTCGTTGGGTTTGACACTCTTACTTATCAAAAGAGGCTACAATTGATCCCCTATACTTGTGGGTTATCAATAGCTTTTTCTGGCGCCGTTTCCGGGGAGTTATAGCGTGGGGTGAATATTCTCGTGTGTGCTTGTTTGCTTTATCACTAAGTAATTTTTTATTTTGTTGTTCTAAGTTGTTCTCTATCTTTAGTTATGGATATGGAACACGAAATACCAAAAAAATTAGGTTTACTTGCTACTCGTGGAGATGGGGAACCTCCTAAAACCCTCGATGCTCATTATGTGAAAGAGATTATGTACTAATTTGATAATCCCGAGAAAACCCCATTCAATTATGTTATGGGAGACACGTTGGATCAGCGTGAATACTTTAGGGATTATCGCTTGACTCAAAAAGGGAAGCTATTATGGGATCAAATTTATATGTTGCATTGGTAAGCTAGGCAACTATGCTTGAGATATGATTATACTTATTGCTCTAGGATGAAGGCTCCACACCTTCCCTTTTCATGTGAATTTAATGATGATGAAACCTTAGCTTCTTATGCTAATGGTATATATGATTACTATGATGTGGAACGAATAGAAGAATTCATTGCTTTTATGCGTGCTTATGAAATTGAATCTTTGTTTAAAGAGTGCGAAACTCTTGATGATGCTGTTTATAGACCTGAAAATTTTACCATACTTAAATATTGCTATGAAAATTATGAATTCAATTCCGATATTGATGATTTTATTGAGAGAGTCTCCACTGTCCAAGACGAGACTAATATTTTGCAGGAGTCTATGGAAGAAGAAATTGATGAAACTGTGAGCTGATTGGATGAAAAAGATTACGAGGAGAGCGAAGAACAAAAGGAGGAAGAGCGGATTAGCTACCCGTGCCCACCTTCTAATAAGAGTAACTCTTCAACTCATACATTGTTTAATTTCCCTTCGTTCTTACCGAAGGATGAATGCTCTTATGATTGTTATGATCCCGTTGATTCTTTTGAAATATCCCTTTTTGATGATGCTTGCTATGCTTCTGGCTAAGATGCCAATATGAATTATGCTTATGGAGATGAACTTGCTATAGTTCCTTATGTTAAACATGAAATTGTTGCTATTGCACCCACGCATGATAGTCCTATCATCTATTTGAATTCTCCCGACTACACTATATCGGAGAAGTTTGCCCTTATTAAGGATTATATTGATGGGTCGCATTTCACTACTACACATGATGATTTTGATAGATATAATATGCATGTGCTTGCTGCTCCTACTTGCAATTATTATGAGAGAGCTACTTGCAATTATTATGAGAGAGGAACTACATCTCCGCTTCTCCATGTTTCCAATATGATAAAATTGCAAGAAACTGTTTATACTATGCATTGGCCTTTACTATGTGTGCATGAATTGTTCTTTTATGACATGCTGATGCATAGGAAGAGAGTTAGATTTTGTCAGTACATGATATATGTTTCTTTGTGCTCACTACTAAATCACAAATCATTGTTAATTAAAATTGGCTTTGATATACCTTGGGATCCGGGGGGATTCATTACTTGAGCACCTTATGCCTAGCTTAATGGCATTAAAGAAAGCGCTACCAGGGAGACAACCCGGAAGTTTTAGTGAGTCACTTATTCCTGTTGAAGTGCTTTTATATAGTTTAAAAATAAAATAAAGAGGGGAACCCAAGACTTTTCAAAAAGGAAAGTGAAAGTGAGAGAGACAAGCATTGTTAAAGTGGGGGAGCTCCTTGAACTTTGTTCATGCTCATGGAAACTTTGTGAATCTTGATTACAGAAACTTTTCAACAAAAATAATTATCCCCTTGTACAATTCCATTGTATTATAAAAATAATGTGCCAAGATTTGCCTTTAGGATGTTTACATTGCTTGTTGGTTTGTGCGGTGCAGAATAGAAACTTTAGCTGTAGTGCGCGATTTTACATTTTTTACTAGAACGTCAAACGGTTCTGAAACTTTTTGCACTGTCTTTCCGTACAAATTTTTTTTCCTAATTTTTTTCAGAATTTTTGGAGTACCATAAGTATGGCGAATGTTAAGATTACTACAGACTGTCCTGTTTAAGATAGATTCTGTTTTTGATGCATAGTTTGCTTGTTTTGATGAAACTATCAATTTCTATCAGTGGATTAAGCCATGGAAAAGTTATATTACAGTAGCTACAATGCAAAAACAAAATATGAATTGGTTTACAACAGTACTTAGAGTAGTGATTTGCTTTATTATACTAACGGATCTTACCGAACTTTCCGTTAAGTTTTGTGTGATTGAAGTTTTCAAGTTTTGGGAGAGATCACGATGGATGAAGGAGTAAGGAGTGTCAAGAGCCTAATCTTGGGGATGCCCGAGGCAACCCAAGGAAATATTCAAGGACCCCCAAGCAACCTAGCTTGGGGATGCCCCGGAAGGCATCCCCTCTTTCTTCTAATGATCATCGGTAATTTCACTTGGAGCTATATTTTTATTCGTCACATGATATGCGTAAATCTTGGAGCGTCTTTTGCATTTAGTTTTCACTTTTATTTGATGCACCATGCTGGTATGAGATAGTCAATGGTTGATTTATAGAATGCTCTTTGCACTTATATCTTTTGAGTATGGCTTTATGGAATGCTTCATGTGCTTCACTTATATAATTTGAAGTTTGGATTGCCTGTTTCTCTTCACATAGAAAACCGCCATTTGTAGAATACTCTTTTGCTTCACTTATATTTGTCAGAGCATGGGCATATCTTTTGTCACTACAAAAAAAAGACACATCTGTGACATTTTGGGCCGAACAAAATTTTTTCCTGTCATACATATGACACTTCTATGATGATAATTGCGACAAAACCCGGTATCATCATAGATGTGGTGGGCTCCTACTTCTATGAAAAAAATCATGACAGAAAATGGGCTTTTCGTCCTGGGCGGGCCGGAGACGCAGCTGCATGACATTCTTTGGGCCGTCCATGACGGAAAAAACCATGGTAGAAGCGAGGGGGAGGAAAATTTCGGGGAGTTCCCGGTTACGGTGGGAGGTCGGGGGCCGAGCGATGCGCGTTTCTCTCATACACGTACGCGCGTGTGTGCGAGGCGTTGGCTCTAACTGAACCCGAGCGAGGCGTTGGGCTCTAACTGAACCCGAGCGATTGCACTGCAGGCTACGCGTTACTGAACCCAAGCGATAGATCGATGGCTGTTAACTGAACCCGATCGAGCGATTCCTTCGCTACTGCTGCTAACTGAAGCCGATCGATTGGATGAACAGTGAGCGTTGCGGCGGGGGGGGGGTTGGATGAACAGTGAGCGGTGGCATTGCCTCTGGATGAATAGGACCTTGTGGTGTGGAGGGCTGGATGAACAGTAGACGGTGAAGGAGTGCCCGTGGAGGGGTGGTTGAACAGGACCCCGTGGTGTGGAGGGCTGGATGAACAGTAGACGGTGGAGGGGTGGTTGAACAGTAGCCGGTGGAGTAGCGCGCGGTGGAGGCTGGATGAACAGGATCCCATGGAGGCTGGAGGAGGTCGACGGTAGCCCGTGGAGGCTGGAGGAGGTCGGCGGTGGAGATGAACAGTATCCCGTGGAGTCCCGTTTTGCGGTACCCCACACCCCTCCCGATGAACAGGACCACCGTTTCGACCGTAGGAGGTCTGTTTCGTCCGTTTTGCGGTACGCCACACCCCTCCCGATCAACAGGACCCCCGTTTCGACCGTAGGAGGTCCGTTTCCTCCGTTTTGCGGTATGCCACACCCCTCCCGATCAACAGATCCCCGTTCCGAACATAGGAGGCCCGTTTCCTCCATTTTGCGATATGCTAGGCCTCGTTTCCATCGCATGTTCCATCCAAGCCCTCCTGATGAACACGACCACGCATTCCGTTTCGACCCAGCCAGTTGGCTCCCACGCATTCCGTTGCCTCCCGATGAACACGACACATTCCGTTGCCTCCCCATGAACACGACGCATTCCGTTGCCTCCCCATGAACACGACGCATTCCGTTGCCTCCCCATGAACACGACGACGATGTTGTTTCTCCATTCCGACCTAGCAATGTACACGAGCCCTGGCCGTACGTATGCGTGAGTAGGCGTTCGAGACCCCGCCCGTATGTACACATACGTGGCCGTATTTTCTTTCTTGCACCTTGGCCGTTGTACGTACGTGTACATGCTATGTGCGCACCTCTACTACGACACATGCGCGCCTCTACATCCACCAGTATATATGTACATACATGTTCGCGACCAGAATGACAACGCTACGTACGCTTCGACCAGGTGGGTCCCGACTGTCAGGCACTTCCTTGCGTGCGAAGATGTAGCTGGTGGGTCCCAGCAGTCAGGGGGCGAATCGTTTTTTATTTGCCCGGACGCACTTCCTTGCATGCGAAGATGTAGTTGGTGGGTCCCAGCAGTCAGGGGGGCGAATCATTTTTTTTTGCCCGGACGCACTTCCTTGCATGCGAAGATGTAGCTGGTGGGTCCCAGCAGTCAAGGGGAAAAGTTTTTTTCGCGAAATACAGTGGCCCGTCCGGTGGGTCCCAGCTGTCAGGTGGAGGAATCATTATTTTCTGCATAATAAGGAGGCACTTCCTTGCCGCGGCCGTGGACCCATCTGTCAGCCTCTCCACGTACAGTCCACGTCCGATGGAAGTCGTTCCTTGACCATGTTGACCACGCCGCGCCGAGAGCACCAGGGCGGTGGATGACATCGAGGCCTAGGAAGGGGACGACACGGAGCCGGGGAAGACGCGGCAGTGGAAGCCCGCGTGAAGAGGAGTACGAGGGTTCACTGGTTCGGCTGCGGTGTGAGGCTGCCATCGCCGCAGGGCCTGGCCAGCGGTGGGAATAGTAGGGGGCGGTGAGGCCTCCGTGGCAGCACATCCGGCCACGGGAGGCAGGAGCATGCGGCACGACCGACGCTGCTTTGGGCGGCTGGAGCAAGAAGACCAGAGGTTGAAGAAGCACTACGGCTGTTGGATGGACATCGTACGGTCACTGGAGCTAGAATCGTTTATATTGACTAAGTTGACAAAGCTCTTCGTCCTCGTCAACTTAGTAGGCCCACAAGTCAGCCTCCCACCAAGGTGGGTCCCAGCTAGCAGGGGGTATTCATTTTTTTTGTGTAATAAGGAGGCACTTCCGGTGGGTCCGAGCTGACAGCAGGGGGAACATTTTTTTCATGAAATACGGTGGCCCGTCGGGTGGGTCCCACCAGTCAGGGGCAAACGTTTTTTTGCGAAATACTGGTGGGCGTCCGGTGGGTCCCTGCTATCAGGTGGAGGAATAATTATTTTCCGCATAATAAGGAGGCACTTCCTTGCGGCTGCCGTGGACCCAGCTGTCAGCCTCTCCACGTACAGTATTCTTCCGATGGAATTCGGTCGTTGACCACATTGACCACGCTGCGCCGAGAGCACCATGGCGGTAGATGACGGCGAGGCCTAGGAAGGGGATGACGCGGAGCCGGGGAAGACGCGGCAGTGGATGCCCACGCGGAGAGGAGTACGAGGGTTCACTGGTTCGGCTGCGCTGCCGTCGCTGCAGAATAACAGGGGGTGTGGGTGAGTGGAGTGGAGGGATGGCTGGCCAGCGGTGGGAGTAGTATGGGGGCAGTGAGGCCTCCGCGGCAGCACAGCCGGCCACGGGAGGCAGGAGCAGGCGGCACGACTGGCGCTGCTTTGGGTGGCTGGAGGAAGAAGACCAGAGGTTGAAGAAGCACTCATCGTACGGTCAGTCGAGCTAGAATCATGCATATTGACTAAGTTGACAAAGCCCTTTGTCCCCGTCAACTTAGTAGGCCCACTATACTGGGTCCCAGCTAGCAGGGGGAGTCTTCATTTTTTTGTGCGTAATAAGGAGGCACTTCCTTGCGTGCGAAGATATAGCTGGTGGGTCCGAGCTGTCAGCGGCGGTAATGTTTTTTTCGCGAAATATAGAGGCCCTTTCGGTGGGTCCCAGATGTCAGGTGGAGGAATCATTATTTTGCGCGTAATAAGGAGGCATTTCCTTGTGTGCGGCCATGGACCCAGCTGTCAGCCTCTCCACGTACAGTCCACTTCAGATGCATGTCGGTCGTTGACCATGTTGACCACGCCACGCCGAGAGCACCACGGCGGTGGACGACGGCGAGGCCTAGGAAGGGAACGACACGGAGGCAGGGAAGACTCGACAGTTGTTTTTGTTTCCCACGCGGAGGGGAGTACGACTGTACGAGGGTTTACTGGTTCGTCTACCGTCGCTGGAGAATAACAGCGGGTGTGGGTGAGTAGAGGGATGGCTAGGCCAGCGATGGGAGTATGGTGGGGGCCGTGAGGCCTGCGCGGCAGCACAGCCGGCCGCGGGGAGGAGGGAGCAGGCAGTCCCGCCGGCGCTTGTTTGAGCGGCTGGAGCAGGAAGAGAAGAGATTGAAGAAGCACGACGGCCGTTGGATGGACATCCAAAAGTATACAGGCCATCTATGGAAAGCCTCAAATCTGTGGAAAACAGCATACAACCCATCTGCCATTATTTCAAATAATTTATAGCCCATTTGCTAATTCTTATGGTTGTTTTGGAGCCCATATTCTTTTTGTTAGCATTACAGCCCATATTGTGGCCACGGTTAAAAAATTATATGAAATTTGGCATATGTCAGTGCGGTCTGAACTGTTTTTAATCCCGAAATTTCGAGTCACATTCAGACCGATTTAAAAAATAAACGTATATCAATATAAAATCCAATAAATTGTCCACGCATAAAAATCAATGCAATTTAAAATCTCGAAATGAAAAAAAGATATTTGAAACTAATTGCCGGTTTGATGTGTTTTAAAAATGTACAACCCATTTCTCATTACTGATAGGCCATTTTCTCGGCCAGCCGAATGAAGCTCTTCTCGCCTTGAAAGATTTGCAGCCCAACAGGCCTGATAAAGCGACTTACTTGACAAATCACAAAAAAACTGGGCTAGCCATTTTCAGAAAGAAAAAAAACTACCGGGCCGGTCTGTGGTAAACATAAAAGAAAAGGCTATCTAGACAGGCCAGAGTGTCCCGCACAGCCCTGTTGACACCCTGCTTCCGTCTCAAAAACAAATTAGATAAATGCCACTCTAGTTATGGCGATTCATAAAAATGCCACTGCAATTTCCAAACTTTGAAAAATGCCACTGCAATTTTTGCAAACTTTGAAAAATGCCACTACAGTTTGCAAACTTTGAAAAACGCCACTGCAGTTTGCAAACTTTGAAAAACGCCACTCCAGACTTCGAAAAATGCCACTAGAAATGGCATGAAATGGCATTTTTCAAAGTTTGGAAATTACAGTGGCATTTCTCGGATACACCAGATTTGGAGTGGCATTTATCAAATTAACCCAAAACAAAAATAACTGGGCGAGCTGCTGGGTCCCTGGTGTCAGCCGCTCGTTGTGCAATTCTCTCGTTTATTGACTACGTTGACAATGGCATGGGACCCAAATGTCAGAAATCCACTAGGAGGAGCCATTTTTTATTGGCTTGAAATAAGGAGGCACTTGCTTGCGTACTGCCATGACCTTGGCAGGTCCCTGCTGTCATCCTCTCCACGTACAATCATCTCATGATTGTGTACGCGTCAACTTGCTAGGCCCACAAGTCAGCCTCTGAACCCATGGAGGACAAATACAACCCATTTAAAAAAATAACAGCCCATTCCATATGTTCAAACGGAAAGTTCAACATTCAGAGAAAAGTAACAGTTCTGATCCACATATAGAGTACTGAACTTCCACGTTGACAACCATCATAGCCAAGTTAACTATCTACTCCCACTAATACTCTAGTAGCGTACAAGTACTAACTTACTCTTAGCTAACTAGACAATGTCGGCCGCCATCAGTGGTACACGCTAAACGCCAGCACCGGCGTCGTGCGCCTCGCCTCGGACTTGCAAGAGGTGCGATAGGGCGCGTTGCTCACGCGCGTTGGCCCTTTCCATGCCGGCGTGGTCCACCGAAGCTTCAGCTTCCAAGCGGGAAACCCACTTGACAAGCTGGTAGTAAAAATCGGCGTCGCGAACGCGTGCGTGCCCGACAGCCTCCAGGGCTATTTGTCGGGCGCCGGCCTCCACGTAGTTGGCCCAGTTGTGGGCGCTCTGCTCATGACTCAGAGCTTCGGTGCGCTGCTGCTCCATGTCCAGCTGGCGGCGCTAATCGGCGATATGCTGCTCCTCCGCCAGGCGGTCGTGCTCCAACAACTCCTGCTCCTCTGCCATGCGGTCGCGCTCCAACAACTCCTCGATCTCCGCATTGCCATCTAAAGACAGATAGGATGCCTCCTCCCTCCGTCTGCCTTCCGGTGAAAACCCGAACACTAGTTCCGGTGGTGACCGCCTCCGGCGTCGCCTACCGCGGATGGGCGGGGGCATGGCGGACGTGGCGAGCGACGTCGGGCCGGTGGGGGCTTATGAGGATATGGCGAGTTGGGTCACGGTGGAACCGGAGAAGGTCGAGAAACAATACTTATAGGCGGAAGGTAGCGCGACGGTCATCGAAATTCAATGCATAATGGCTTAGCATGCCAGCTTACCATGGAAAACTAGAGAAACTGAAATTATGACTGTGCCGCCCCGTCCCGTCTGGGTCGCATGCCGGCATGGCGGTCAAACGAGTGCTCTCGAATCATCTCCCTCCTTGTCAATAATGATTCCACGGATTTAAAAAGCCCGCAACAATTAAAGCGTATATTTTTTCGCATCAGTTAGCTGCCTTAATTACGGCCGGCTGCATGCAGGCACTCAGAATCGCTCATAGGCAGTACGCGAAGCAGCATGCAACGAGTCGCAGCCGAGGGCACGCATGCAACCACTTAAATCGCTGGAATTAATTAGGCTTAAACTTCTGCAGGCCGTTAATTATTGCCATGCCTTGGTCTTGCTGCTTTGCTCACGTGACTAATAAACTCGGACGGAGGGAGTACCTTGGTTGTTGAGAGGTTTGAATTAAGCCCTGCAAACCAGAAAGGAGGTACTAGTACGTGCGTGATCCGCTATTTATTCGTGTAGGATCGAGTAGGTCATTTCTTGAATTGAGCCCTGCAAACCGAAAAGGAGGTAGTACGTGCGTGATCCACTATTTATCCGTGTAGGATCGATAGTGTAGCTTGTCAGTTTCTTCAGAGGTAGGCATTTTTATCCGTGTAGGATCGATAGTGTAGCTTGTCAGTTTCTTCAGAGGTAGGCATTTTTATTCAAAAAACTGCCACTTTGCATCTTGCGTCGCAAATAAAACAGTCAGGAGCGCATTTGTAGGCTAGCTAGTGATCGATCAGTAACTTGTAAACACTGAGCGAACAGAAATAAGTAATTGTTAATGCATCTCAATGATTCATAGATCATATACAAATATGTAGCTCCAAAAGCAAAGATCAGCCACTTCGGATCTTGCGTCGCAACTAAAACTAACTAGTACGATTCCCATACATAAGATCAACATGTTAATGCATCTCAATGATTCACAGATCATATACAAATATGTAGCTCCAAAAGCAAAGATCTATAAAAAAACATCTGTTCTTCCTACTAACATGGATGCTTCTCTTGGCCAACATTCAGTACAGACTGAAAGACAAATTTGTTTGTGAAGTCTACAATTCCTCTTGCAAACGTAAGTGGTTTCACCAACAACTGGAACCATGAGAATGAACCACACATGATGGAGGAACATCCACTGCAATATGATTTGGTCTTCTCTCGATCACACCGCGAGACTATTTTCGGAATACAAACTTTAACTTAGGCAAAATTATGCCCATTGTATAATCAGACCAAAGCAATGAAGCACCTAGTGTTGGCCAATAAATAGTACAGTACTACTTTTCTGCAGTACATGAAGTGACTATCCAATCTTTCTGTATCTATTTTCAATGGCACTGCATGCAGTGACTATACTATTCTCTTGTGCAGTTCAACCAAATTGCGGACACTTTGTTTGTTTGCCAAATAGCAATGGGCAGACATCTCTATCTGCACAAATATCAAGCAGCTAGTAAACATATACCACACCTTGTATTTTCGGTTTAAACATGTCTCTTCCGCTTAGCATCTGTCATGTTCTGCACTGGACAATCTGATATAGTTATGTTTTGCCCTGGAAAATTTCATACTGAATTGATTTGCTGGTTCAGAGCAGAAATATAGCGCCTATTCTTCATTAGACCAAGGATATCCGTGTTCGCAGTGATGGAAGAGGTGAAATCGATACAACCGAAATTGAGCATCCAATCATTGAATCTTGTCCTGCACCTCCAATGTAGGTCCACCCTGCCAATAAATTCACATGCAAACCACTAGTATTACTATCTAATGACAGTACAAAAAGAGTAGCAAGATAGTAGCAAACCATGTACCTTCGTAATGAATAGCTCATAGTGCCACCAATTGGATATAAAGGTTTGGAAAAAAAACATGCTCCTAATGTTGAACTAGTTGGACTTTTTGTGCAGTTCCACTAAAATCGAGCATCCCTGTTTGCATAGATATTGAAAGTGTGATTACTCTAAAAGTGGCACTAGTTGAAGCATAGACTCACAAATATAAGCATTCCAATTTCTTAATGGGAAAAGGTAGCAAGACTATTTCTAACCACCTGTTTGAAGGAATAAATAAAGCAACAACGGCTGATGTCAGGAAGGCATACATAGTTTTTTCTGAAAAACTGAGCCATTCCTGACCTTTCCTCTTCTTTTAAGCATATTTTGTGCAGTTCTACTAAAATAAAATGCCATCACCGCCTTGATAATTCAGTGACACTGTACAAAAGGAAATGACTTAACATTAGTTCATGATGTCAGGTATGTAGTCGACATGCATTAGAGACAAACATACAGACCTCCTCCGATAACATAATGGACATTAATTTTAACAAAGGTGTGACTAGCTTTACCGGGATAATTTGAGTGAACTCTACACCCTTTGTTCCTTAATATAAGACATTTTCGTGGTTCAATTTAAAGTACCCAAACGTCTAGTATTTAGAAAAACAGGTAGTAGTTTTCTTGAGCACATATCTCGGAAAGCTTGCCACACTTTATTTATGTCCATACGCTAATGCAACACCATTCGAATACTACAAATATACACTAATCCAGTGGCTAGTGCAACAGTAGGGTAGTTAGTTTATTATAGGGTACAGTACAATGGTTCTACTGAACAAATTTCAATAAACTCTAGCTCTGGAAGGTTTCTATAAGAATTAACAATACAAAATGTAAAGGTAACAAGTTTCAGCATTGGTATACTAGCTGTGCATGAGCATTAAACCAAATACAAAAGTCTGAAGGTAACTAGCATTATTAACTAATGATAGTATAAAAAAATTGCAAACCATGTACCTCCAAGGTAAATATCATTTCGAACTCGGGGGACCTTAAAAATTGCTATCCCAATCTTGATAATCGATCAAACATAAAAACTTGATCGAACGAATCAAGAGAACAGCCGGAGGAGGAGGTGCCCACTCTTGACCTTTCCTCTTGTCTTCATAATTGTCTGTGCAGTTTAACCAAAATAAAATGACATCAACACCTTGGCATTTTGGTGACACTGTACAAAAAAATTAACTAATCTCATGAAAGTGAGGTATGTAATCTATAAGCATTAACAGTGCAAAAATCTAAAGGTAGTAACAAGTTTCATCGTTGGTATACTGGCTGTGCAACAGCATTAGAATGCCTTAGCTGAAAAATCTTTAATACATCCACAATCAACAGCTAACCCTGAAATAATCCAGTGACATTAAATGGCATTGTTTAAATTTATCGGTGGCATTAGACTGAGAGCGGCATTAGTTAAATGTGGCATCACTTTAGTAGTAGCATTGCTTGACTTGACTGCTGGCGTTATACTAACAGCAAAAAAAGTGGCAATAAGAGCATGGGAGGCCCATTCGGACAGTGGGCGCACCAGTACGATGTACCTCCACGGACGCAGAGTGGTGAGGGAGGTATGGTTGCCCAGAGCAACAAATATCCAGGCAACATATGTGGATTACGTCCCATTTTTGTTCTCTTTAGCCACCTTTTTCCTATGCGAGGACGACAAACCGATCGACCTGGTCATTCTCTATTGCGTTGTCATGCCTTTCTACCCTTCTTCAACCAAGAGACACGAGACTCATTCCTTAGCTACTGATTTTCCCCTTTTCAACCTAGATGCGGGTTCGATGCCTACTCTCTTGGACAGTACAGTCTCCCTTCCTTTCCTTATTCAACCCAGACATGGATTAGTCTGCATGAAGTAGGGTTTCCTTTAATAGTGCAAATTATGGTTTTCGTCTGCGTGGCCAGCAGAGCAGAGGATAGCAAATTGGGAAGATGGTGGAGTGGAAAAAGATCCACATGCAATGACGTGGCAGATGGGGCAATAGAACAAGGTTATGGTTCGAAAAGAGGTAGCATACCTGAGGGTCGGCGGGAAGTGGCTTCGCTTGTGGTCGTCATCCTCCGCACACACTACGGCAGCGAGCTTGGGGACGGAGGCCATCCCGCGCGGGCGCTAGGTCTGAGAGGACGGCTTTGTCGTCAGTGCGTGACCTCGTTCGCCGACGACGAGTGCGTCAACGCTGCACGTCCTTTTCTTCCCCGGCGGATCTGTGACCACCGGTGAGGAGGGAGAGAGGGGCCGTCTTTTTTAGATCTGGAGAGAGGGTGGTAGTGTGAGAAGCAAGTGGGCAGCCCTTAGCAAGAAAGCGCTGAAGCTCCAGCCTATATATCTTTTTATACTACCGTGGCAAACTCGCAACCGTCCATTGACTCTTCGCCTTTCCCTCTCGATTTGGAACTGCTGTCGCACGCTCTTCCTCTCCCTCCTCCATTTTCCTTCAGCCCTTCACCCTTTCTTCTTCCATTGTTCGATCGTCTTCTCCATGGAGGGAACAGGCCGGAAACGACCCCGTTATTCTTGCCCCGATCTGAAAGATGACGTGGTGGGGGAACTCATTGATCGGTGCGACATCATCACCTCGGCTAGCATGGCAGGTTCGTTCAAGCCCATTCTCGACTCAACTAATAACATCATTACAAGGAACCCAAGAGTCAAGGAGCGGTTTGATCTTCTTCGCCATGACCTTGATGACTGGTGCCGGCACGACGGAGGCCTTGCCCTGTGCAAGTTGATGCACTTGATAATGATACGTATGATGTTAAGATGCCATCGCTTGAGGGCAAGGCTTGGGTGGGCGCAAATGGAGATTGGGTTGTTTACATTGGGTCCAACTGCGAGTGGGAACTTGTGAATGTGTACACTCATGACCGGGTTCCACTTCCAAAAATCTCAGCAGACTGTCTAGAGGTTGAGCACACATGTATTGTACGCATGTTCAAATACAATCATGGTGACTGTCTTCTATGGAAGATAGCAATTTGTCGAGTTCCCAACCTCTCTTGGAATTACAACAACTATCAAGTTGTTGCTATCTTCGAC
>NC_053023.1:514086265-514104675 GCF_003073215.2 Triticum urartu | reverse complement strand
AAGGAGTTCATCATCAACACACCATTTGTTACTTCTTGGAGAGTGGTGTCTCCTAGATTGGCTAGGTGTCACTTGGGAGCCTCCGACAAGATTGTGGAGTTGAACCAAGGAGTTTGTAAGGGCAAGGAGATCGCCTACTTCGTGAAGATCTACCGCTAGTGAGGCAAGTCCTTCGTGGGCGATGGCCATGGTGGGATAGACAAGGTTGCTACTTCGTGGACCCTTCGTGGGTGGAGCCCTCTGTGGACCGTTCTTCTCTAAACCGTTCCGGTTTTCTAGATCGGTTTTTTGTTCGGTTTTTCTTCTCCGAAACCCTAGATCGGATTCGTTTTCTTCTCCGATTTAGTTGTCTTTGGACCGTTCGCCGGACCGTTCGTCCTAACGAACGTGATCACCGGATTTTTCTAGGTTAACGACGTCCGTTCGTTTAACCGTTCTTCTTTTTCTTTTCGTCGGATTTATTCCGCGATCGCGATCTTAGATCCGATCTTCTTTCTAGTTTTTCTTTTCGCTCGTTTATCGGAATCAGGTGATTCAAGCGCCTGGAGTTTTGTCTCGAAACCGCCGTTCCGTCTAATCAACTTGAACAAGCTTTTGCCCCGATAAAAATTTGACCTAGTTTCAACTTGCTAGAACCGAGTTGTTTTCTTCCGCCGTTTGTTTTCCGTTTCTTTGTTCGGTTCGTTCTTTCTTTGCAACCGGAGTTCTTAAATTGAACTTTCTGGTTCGTTCTCTTGTTCGAGTTTTACCTGTGCATTAGTTGAGTTCTTATTGTATGCTTGTTGTTTGTCTGCGATAGATTACCCGGATTGCGCCGCTTGTTACTTCGAAACCCTACGACTCGCGGATCATCAGCAAGGCAAGTAACACTTTGATCATACCTTTTCTACAACCCATGTTTTATTGCATTAGATCAATCCTCACACATTGCATGATTAGGATCTAATTAAATTGTGGGATGGGAAGTAGATGAGGTAGTACCTATTACCTGTATTATTATGAAACCTTTGGGAGTTACTTCTACGTTTGCTTATTATTATGCCATGCTATGCTAGTAGACGTGGATTGGGTGAGTGATATCCATTACAGATGTGAGTTGATAATTTTAAAAGGTTTATCGAAGCTGGCAACTTAAACACACATCTGGGTGGATTGAGGCACCTGATGTCTATCAGGACTTGCCTGTTTTTTTTGGACCGCCACCCAGGCTCAAAGGGATCATAAGATCTTTCATGCTAGAAACTTCCGTGTGCAGCCACAAGCCATTATGGGCTCTGGCATAGTTGACTAAGTTGTGAGAACTCTTACAGGGTGGACTAGCAGATGTAGGGGTTGTAGGTGGTACGGTGTACCCCACATGTAAGGTGCTAGCGCTTCTGACAGACTGTGTCTCGGTCATCCGTCTTCTCAAACACCATGTAGTGCGAGAAAACAAACGGAGGCGATCGAGTCTTGTGGGGAAAAGTGCGCAAACCTCTGCAGAGTGTACAAACTAATCATGATTAGCCGTGTCCCCGGTTATGGACAACTTGAGTATCTAGTACTTGAATATCATTGTGAATCTCAACATGTTACTTCTAATTAATGTTGTTGGGTTTTAATTATTTTTAATTGGGATTGAGAATGCTGTCAACCATTCTCAATGTTTCACAACCACCATGATAGTAAATAAATTTATTCCTTTGCAGTAGGGAAAAATTGGCTTTACGCAAAACTGTAACCATAGAGCTTTCCACCAGCCATATGTGCATATAGTATAGCTGTTTCATTCCATTATTCTCTATGTGTTACATTGCCAGCATATTCCATGTGCTGACCCGTTTTCGGGCTGCAACGTTAATGTTGCAGACTTTTCAGACGACGATTGAGGTGCGTTTAGGTCGTGGCCCTATACTCAGTGATGCCGCTGGAGTTGATGGACCCATTTATCTTCCAAGTCTTCCGCTGTTATTTTTATTATATGGCCTTAAGCCATATTCAGTGTAATAAGTTCTTTTTGAGCCATCGATGTAATAAGTGTGTGATTGCAACTCTGCTATAAAACCTCGATGTACTGTGTGGTGTCAGCATTACTGATCCAGGGATGACACCGTAGCACAGTAGACGTGATCCATTCGGGTCAGGTCGCTACATGCAGTCAATGTCACCGCCGCTGCATAGCATGCCTCGCCTCGTCTCCCTCTCCCCTAGCACCACTCCATCTCCATCTCCATCTCGCCGGAGATCCTGAGGTCACTCTACATCATCTCACTGTGCCCCCGCGTACCCTCGCCTCGCTTGCCTCCCCCAGTACCACTATTCCCTCGCTAGCCGCTCCAGCACCGAAAGCCTTCTCCCCAATAAATCAAGCCCCCCAAAACCCACCTTCCAAACTCCACCATGGCCGAACGCGAACCGCGCAGCATCCATATGAGCCACGATTGGAGCAATCTCCCCAGTGACGTCCTCGACATCTGTTGTTCGTCTATGCATATGTTGAGCGCCCTGCGGCTAGCTGCACACTACTAGGAAAAGGCTAATTAGTGGTGCACCTGTTTTGGCCATTAATGGCGCACTACAGGTGCGCCACTATTAACACGCCACTAGTAACAAGTACTAATGGCACACCCTGGTGTGCCACTAGTATCCTAGATAATAGTGGTGCACCTGGCAATGCGCCATTAGTATGTCCCCTGGTGCGCCATTACTATGCCTCCCAGGGGGGCATATTTACCTTTTGCTCTAGGTTACTAATGGTGCACTACTAGATAATACGCCACTAGTATGTTTATTGCAATGCGCCACTAAAGTGCAGTACGGTGCGCCACTACTATGAATATTAGGATTTTTTTTTCTTTTCTGATATTTGCATAGGTTACAAAATATATTACTACATAGAATATAGACAGTACAACATATAAACAGCAGATTTATCGAATACAAATAGAAGATTAGTCTCCGAATACAATTCATCATATTAGTCTCCGAATTCAAAAGACTGAACAAAGCTAGAACATTACAAGTCTCGAGACCGCAAGTAGCGAGTTTGTCTTCACATTACAAGTCGATATCAATCATCTAAACTACCATCACATAGAAGAGAGTTGCTGAAAGTGCAACTATCCCTAGGAGGTTTTGGTAATTCATAACAACATATAGCTCATTGAGCTAATGCTATTCCAAGATGACTATTTCAGGAAAGCTCAATGATTGGCATGGCATGGATGTGAAAGTGGAACCCTCAAAATGCTAAGGAAAAGGATTGGCTCAAGCTCAAAAGCTCAAGACTCTTCATTTTATATTTTAGTGATCCAAGATCACATTGAGTCTTTAGGAAAAGCCAATACTATCAAGGAGGGATGAGGTGTTTCTTAATGAGCCTCTTGCTTCATGTGCTTAGTGATATGCTCCAAAACCCTCAACTACTTTCCCATATCCACATATGACCTAAACCCTAAGCCAAACTCGGTACTATCGATTCTTTCTATCCGGCGCCACCGAGTTTCACTTGTCATAAGCCACTGCCAAACCCTAGCAATTCGGTTCTACCGATAGGGATCTCGGTCTCACCAAGATGGGATTGCAAACTCTCTGTTTCCCTTTCGTAACTTTTCGGTCTCACCGAAAGAGCGAATCGGTCCCATCGAGATTGCAGTGTAAGCTCTCTGTTTCCTTTTTGTAACTTTTCGGTCTCACCGAAAGAGCAAATCGGTCCCACCGAGTTTACCTGACCAACTCTCTGGTTAGCTTATTACCAAACTCCGTCTCACCGAGTTTGTGTAATCGGTCTCACCGAGATTACGTTATGCCCAAACCCTAACCATATCGGTCCTACCGAGTTGCATGTCAGTCCCACCGAAAATCTCTAACGGTCACTAGGTTTACCTTTTCGGTCCGACCGAGTTTGTTGATTCGGTCCCACCAAGATTGGAAAACTGTGTGTAACGGTTGGATTTTGTGTGGAGGCTATATATACCCCTCCACCTCCTCTTCATTCATGGAGAGAGCCATCAGAACACATACACAATTCCAACTCATATGTTCTGAGAGAGAACCACCTACTCATGTGTTGAGACCAAGATATTCCATTCCTACCATATGAATCTTGATATCTAGCCTTTCCCAAGTTGCTTTCCACTCAAATATTCTTTCCACAAAATCCAAATCCTATGAGAGAGAGTTGAGTGTTGGGGAGACTATCATTTGAAGCACAAGAGCAAGGAGTTCATCATCAACACACCATTTGTTACTTCTTGGAGAGTGGTGTCTCCTAGATTGGCTAGGTGTCACTTGGGAGCCTCCGACAAGATTGTGGAGTTGAACCAAGGAGTTTGTAAGGGCAAGGAGATCGCCTACTTCGTGAAGATCTACCGCTAGTGAGGCAAGTCCTTCGTGGGCGATGGCCATGGTGGGATAGACAAGGTTGCTACTTCGTGGACCCTTCGTGGGTGGAGCCCTCCGTGGACTCGCGCGACCGTTACCCTTCGTGGGTTGAAGTCTCCATCAACGTGGATGTAGGATAACACCACCTATCCGAACCACGGGAAAAACATCTGTGTCTCCAATTGCGTTTGAATTCTTCAAACCCTTCCCTTTACATTCTTGCAAGTTGCATGCTTTACTTTCCGCTGCCAATATACTCTTTGCATGCTTGCTTGAATTGTGTGATGATTGCTTGACTTGTCCTACAATAGCTAAAATCTGCCAAGAACTAAAATTTGGAAAATGTTAAGTTTTTATTTGGTCAAGTAGTCTAATCACCCCCCGTCTAGACATACTTTCGATCCTACAAGTGGTATCAGAGCTTTGGTTTCCATTTGCTTTGATCTCCATAGATTTTGGTGGTCATAGCCTTGGTTTCACAACCTAGGAGAGTATGGCGTCCAGCGAGGGAAATTATCACCGTAGAGGTCCTTACTTTGATGGTACTAATTTTGCTAGTTGGAAGCATAAAATGAAAATGCATATTCTTGGACATAACCCCGCCGTTTGGGCTATTGTGTGTGTTGGTTTGCAAGGTGACTTCTTTGATGGGAGAGAACCAAACCGTGAAGCTACCGCGGATGAGTTGAAGATGTTGCAATACAATGCTCAAGCTTGTGATATTCTCTTCAACGGATTGTGCCCCGAAGAATTCAACAAAATCAGCCGTCTTGAGAATGCAAAGGAAATTTGGGACACTTTGATTGATATGCACGAAGGTACCGACTCCGTCAAGGAATCCAAGTTGGATGTGCTTCAAAGTCAACTTGACAAGTTCAAAATGAAGGATGGTGAAGGTGTCGCTGAAATGTACTCTAGGCTTGCTCTCATCACAAATGAGATTGCCGGCTTAGGAAGTGAAGAGATGACCGATAGATTCATCATCAAGAAGATTCTAAGAGCCTTGGATGGAAAATATGATACCGTGTGCACATTGATCCAAATGATGCCCAATTACAAAGATCTCAATCCAACGGAGGTGATTGGAAGAATTGTTGCTCATGATATGTCACTTAAGGATAAAGAGGAACTTCACAACAAATCAAGTGGTGCCTACAAAGCCTCATGTGAAGCCCCTACATCATCAAGTGAGAAACAAAACTTCAATGAAGAATTGAGCTTAATGGTGAAGAACTTCAACAAGTTCTACAAGAGTAGAAGCAAAGATAGAAGCTTCAAGTCAAGGTCCTACAATGACAAAAGATCTTCTAGTCGATAAGTGCAATTGCTACAATTGTGGAAGACCTGGACACTATTCCAATGAGTGTATGGCTCCCTACAAAAGAAGAGAAGATTCTCCAAAAAGAAGAAGCAAAGAATCACCACCAAGAGAGAGAAGGAGTAGAGATGATCGTTATGAACGAAGATACTCACGGAGAAGCAAGGATTCGGAAAGGAAGGAAAAATCATCAAGGAGCTACACAAACGAAGACATCAAGTCATGTTGGTGAATGGGTATCCGGCTCCGACTCCGACAGCCACTCCGAGAGAAGTTATCACTCCGACTCCGAAGATACTCAAGATGAAGGTGTTGCCGGTCTAGCACTTGTGTCAACCAACTCCTACGACAGATTTGATTCACCAAATGAAGGAATTGGAAGATGCTTCATAGTGATGAGGATGTTGATTTTAATAGTGATGAGGATGACTTGTTAGGTGATGATGATTTGCTTATTGACAACTCTAGTGATGAGTACTATGATGAAACGTCAATTAATCATGCTAATCAAGATAAAACGAATGACAGTGATAAGGAGAAGATTGAGGCTCTAACTAAAGAACTAAACACTCTTAAGTTAGCTCATGAAACTATCTTCGAAGATCATCAAGAACTTTTAAGAGCTCATGAGAAATTACGCTTTGAAAAGCTCAATCTTGAACAAGAGCATGAGTTCTTAAAAGCAATCAATGATGATCTCCGCAAGAAAAGTTCTTCTTACATTGCCAAGCGTTTACTCTTATCCACTTACATGCCTCAAGTCAAGTCTAGTAACAAGAACAAGAAAGATTCTTCCTCTAGTAGTAAAAATGATCATGCTAACTCCAATATTGTTGCTTCTAGTAGTTCTCTTGATTCCACTAATGATTCTCTTAGCCAAGTTACACTTGAGCAAGAAAATAGCTTATTGAAGGGGATTATAGAGAAAGGAGTATACAAAAGCCTTGCCGGAAGTAAGCAATTCGAGGAAATTGTGCGCAAGCAAGGGATGCACCGGAAGAATCAAGGTGTTGGTTTTGAACGAAAATTCAATGCCAATGGAGTTGAGTGGGAAGAAGATCAATACCCCAAGACAAAGTTTGTTCCTCAACAAGAGAAGTATGATACTTCTTTCAAGGGGACACAAGCTCAAGATGATCTTCCACCACAAGACTACAAGCAAAAAGGCAAGGACAAGCTTCAAGAGGAAATTGATGCATTTGAAGAAGCTCCTAAGACCTTAGTCAAGTGGATTCCCAAGACTACTTCAAGTTCCACTTCATCAAGTACGACTACAACTCCAAGGATTCCCATCAAGATGGTGTGGATCCAAAAGAAGAAGAACTAGAGAGTTCTTGAGGGTGACTCCGCCAACATACTTCACTCTTATCATTTTGGCAAGAACAAGTGCAATCAACTTCCACATCTTGCACTAGTTCAAGGAGTCACAAACCCTCTTGTTGGTAAGACAAGGGACAAGGTAACCTAAAAGTTTTCATGGACATCATCTTGTGTGTGCATCACTCTATGTCTATGGATATCCTTGTTTGTTCCTTGTGGGACTAACCCATGTAGGTATTGAAAGTGCAATTCACTCAAATGGATAGCTCCAAGTGATCTACATCAACATTGAGCATCCACATCTTCAACATCTACATGAAGTCATCATCGACAAAACCCGAGGTTAGTTCATCCCTCTAAGGGGGATATCACATCTAGGGGGAGCTTTACTCTAAGACTTGAGCTAAAGCAACTCTAAAGATGTGAACACAACAATGCTTTATGTAAAAGTGGTAACCCCACTTGAGCTTAAACGATGAGTATGACCTATGATCAAGTGTTCTCACTTGACTCCTAAGTCAATATACTCATATATAGATGACCTTGTCATCGCAAATTGCTGATAGATGCTTAGAATTGTTGGCATGCCTTGTCACATATTTCATTCCATCTTCATTGGAGCATGCTTGGTGCATATTTACTCATTTCGAGGACATCACTTGTTGTTTTTGATTGTTTGGTTTTATTCCTTTTTGCCAAGTGGATGGACAAGAATGCCTAAGAACCTCCTCTAGCTATCTATGCTTTTCTCGTCTCAAACTCTATTCATGCTACATCACAAAATTTGATCAAGTCAGATTCGAACCACTCTGTGTGAGGAGCGCTCAGAGTCCCCGATTTGTCATAGACTTAAACTTCCAAAACCACTTTGTGATTCTCGGTCTGACCGATACCCTACTTTCGGCCATACCGAGATCATTAAGTTGATCTATGTTTTCGATCTCGGTGCAACCGATTTGAACCATTCGGTCACACCGAGTTGCAATAACTGTATACAGTTTTGCATCTCGGTGCCACCGAGTCGTTCCACTCGGTCACACCGACAGGGTCGGGCTATATATAGTCACGGGCAAAAATTTGGAAATTTCTCCGAACCCCTTCGCCCGCGCGATAGCCTGCTCTGCCAACTTGGTCTCCGGATCGTCTCCTCGCCGCCAGCCGCCTCCAGTCGCTGGTCTCCGTCGCCGTCAACGGAAATTCAACCCCGCCGTTGCCGCCGTAGCGAGTCTCCGCCGAACTAGGGTATGGACTCGATCTTTGTGCTATTCCCCAATCCGATTCTTAGCACATTGTGATCATCATGATTCTTGCCACGTTTGTTAAACTTCTATCCAGTCAATGAACTCGTAGATTAGGTTTAATTCGAAAATTTTAGGGTTAGGTTTCCGCCGAAACCATCTCGGACCCACCGAGTTGAAAAACTCGGTCCCACCGATTTGGCTTATGCCATTGCACAAGTGAGACTCGGTCTGACCGAGAATTACTTATCGGTGTGACCGATTTTGGAACTCTGTGAAACCCTAGCAGTCTCGGTGCCACCGAACTGTGACTCGGTCTGACCGAGTTCACTAGTTTAGGTGCCAAAACTGCTTCGGTATCACCGAGTTTAGAAATCGGTAGATCCGAGATGCTTTCAGTGGGAAACTAAAACTAAGTTTTTGAATTATTCTTTTGCAAAAATCTCTGCATTTTGTGATGCTTATCCACTCTATCTCATCTATAACCTATTCACAGGGTCAGCAGTCAGAGTTTGCATCATGTCAGACCAAAGTGATAGCCAGAACTTGTCAGAGCAGCAAGTGCAGATGAGTGAGGGCACTAGTCCCTCAAGTTCCTCAGATGATGGCAGCAGGAGCACCCCTAGCAATCTGCCTAAAGCTGCCACAAGACAGAGAAAGAAGAGAACCTCAGACTCAGAAGATGAGGATTATGTGGCAGAAGAGGAAGCAACTTCCAAGAGAGTTGAGCCAGCACAGGGCATAAAACCAGGGATGAAGATCAAAAGGCCAGCAGGCAGGCAGCCTATGTCAAAGGCCAGAGCTTCAACTGAGAAGCCCACTCCCATTGAGCCAGTTGCTGCTGAAGGCAAGAAGAGGAAAGAAAGGGTGAAGAAAACTGTAGCCAGAGTGCTTGGCAAGGCTTCCATCATGGAAGATGAGGAGGAAGAAGAAGAGGTAGCTGCACCAGCACCTAAGGCACCCAAGCTGATGGGTGATGCCATAAGAACAGGGGCAGCTGCTTCCAAGGCCAAGCCAGCTCCAAAGCCAAAGCCAAAGAGGAACACAAGAAGCATCCCAGCTACTGAGAAGAACAAGGCCCCAGTGCCTGAAGCTGCAGAAGAAGAAGAAGAGAATGTTCTTAGAAAGCTCAAGCCCAAGATCCCAGACCACAACGATGCTCATCCTGTGGCTGAGGATATGAAACTCAGGAGAGATTCAGGGCTCAAGTGGAGAGAAGCAGACCCGTATGCTTCAAGGAGAAGGACTGCCGTGGATTACAGGTTTCATACAAAGGAGCAACAAGATTTTTATGAGACTGTTTTGCTTGACAAGAAGCCAATCGTTTGTGACATGAGATGGGTTGATTGGCAATACATCAAGGACAACGAAGGTACTATGGAGTGCTCCGGACTCCACCACCACCTGAAGATCAAGCCTGAGTGTCGACTTAGCACTATGCATTTTCTAGGAACTTTTTGGTAACTTGTTGCCAAAGGGGGAGAAAATGTATAGATCATAGGCTTCGAGAGAGAGTGTTGCTTTTATTCTCTCTTGTTTTATTTGGTGGTTTTTCGAACTTTGTTTGCTTTTGTGTGAGATACTATGTCATTGCTCGTGAGACATTGATGATCATGTGTTTGATCATAAGCTACACTTAATGTTTGCTTAATATTATCATCTTATCTATCTTATGTGATCATTCACTATTCTTGGTGATGAGTGCATGTATTTCATTCTTATCATTTTAAGCGCTCCACCAAGATGTATGTGACATGGAAGAGTAACCCATGACTCTAACTCTTTGTGCATTTGCAGTCCAAAGCAAATTTTAAATATGCACAAATTTAGGGGGAGCTCTTACTTGTCACATACTTCTCAAAGCGACGATATATTTCATGCTTATTATCATTTGTCGAAGCTTTGATCTATATGTTGTCATCAATTACCAAAAAGGGGGAGATTAGTCTTCCGCTGTTATTTTTATTATATGGCCTTAAGCCATATTCAGTGTAATAAGTTCTTTTTGAGCCATCGATGTAATAAGTGTGTGATTGCAACTCTGCTATAAAACCTCGATGTACTGTGTGGTGTCAGCATTACTGATCCAGGGATGACACCGTAGCATAGTAGACGTGATCCATTCGGGTCAGGTCGCTACATGCAGTCAATGTCACCGCCGCTGCATAGCATGCCTCGCCTCGTCTCCCTCTCCCCTAGCACCACTCCATCTCCATCTCCATCTCGCCGGAGATCCTGAGGTCACTCTACATCATCTCACTGTGCCCCCGCGTACCCTCGCCTCGCTTGCCTCCCCCAGTACCACTATTCCCTCGCTAGCCGCTCCAGCACCGAAAGCCTTCTCCCCAATAAATCAAGCCCCCCAAAACCCACCTTCCAAACTCCACCATGGCCGAACGCGAACCGCGCAGCATCCATATGAGCCACGATTGGAGCAATCTCCCCAGTGACGTCCTCGACATCTGTTGTTCGTCTATGCATATGTTGAGCGCCCTGCGGCTAGCTGCACACTACTAGGAAAAGGCTAATTAGTGGTGCACCTGTTTTGGCCATTAATGGCGCACTACAGGTGCGCCACTATTAACACGCCACTAGTAACAAGTACTAATGGCACACCCTGGTGTGCCACTAGTATCCTAGATAATAGTGGTGCACCTGGCAATGCGCCATTAGTATGTCCCCTGGTGCGCCATTACTATGCCTCCCAGGGGGGCATATTTACCTTTTGCTCTAGGTTACTAATGGTGCACTACTAGATAATACGCCACTAGTATGTTTATTGCAATGCGCCACTAAAGTGCAGTACGGTGCGCCACTACTATGAATATTAGGATTTTTTTTTCTTTTCTGATATTTGCATAGGTTACAAAATATATTACTACATAGAATATAGACAGTACAACATATAAACAGCAGATTTATCGAATACAAATAGAAGATTAGTCTCCGAATACAATTCATCATATTAGTCTCCGAATTCAAAAGACTGAACAAAGCTAGAACATTACAAGTCTCGAGACCGCAAGTAGCGAGTTTGTCTTCACATTACATGTCGAATCTTTGATCTAATGTGTCATCAATAGAAGAGGGTTGCTGAAAGTGCAACTATCCCTAGGTGGTTTTGGTAATTCATAACAACATATAGCTCATTGAGCTAATGCTATTCCAAGATGACTATTTCAGGAAAGCTCAATGATTGGCATGGCATGGATGTGAAAGTGGAACCCTCAAAATGCTAAGGACAAAGGATTGGCTCAAGCTCAAAAGCTCAAGACTCTTCATTTTATATTTTAGTGATCCAAGATCACATTGAGTCTTTAGGAAAATCCAATACTATCAAGGAGGGATGAGGTGTTGCTTAATGAGCCTCTTGCTTCATGTGCTTAGTGATATGCTCCAAAACCCTCAACTCATTTCCCATATCCACATGTGACCTAAACCCTAAGCCAAACTCGGTCCTATCGATTCTTTCTATCCGGCGCCACCGAGTTTCACTTGTCATAAGCCACTGCCAAACCCTAGCAATTCGGTTCTACCGATAGGGATCTCGGTCTCACCGAGATGGGATTGCAAACTCTCTGTTTCCCTTTCGTAACTTTTCGGTCTCACCGAAAGAGCGAATCGGTCCCACCGAGATTGCAGTGTAAACTCTCTGTTTCCTTTTTGTAACTTTTCGGTCTCACCGAAAGCGCAAATCGGTCCCACCGAGTTTACCTAACCAACTCTCTGGTTAGCTTATTACCAAACTCCGTCTCACCGAGTTTGTGTAATCGGTCTCACCAAGATTACGTTATGCCCAAACCCTAACAATATCGGTCCTATCGAGTTGCATGTCAGTCCCACCAAAAATCTCTAACGGTCACTAGGTTTACCTTTTCAGTCCGACCGAGTTTGTTGATTCGGTCCCACCGAGATTGGAAAACTGTGTGTAACGGTTGGATTTTGTGTGGAGGCTATATATACCCCTCCACCTCCTCTTCATTCATGGAGACAGCCATCAGAACACATACACAATTCCAACTCATATGTTCTAAGAGAGAACCACCTACTCATGTGTTGAGACCAAGATATTCCATTCCTACCATATGAATCTTGATCTCTAGCCTTCCCCAAGTTGCTTTCCACTCAAATCTTCTTTCCACAAAATCCAAATCCTATGAGAGAGAGTTGAGTGTTGGGGAGACTATCATTTGAAGCACAAGAGCAAGGAGTTCATCATCAACACACCATTTGTTACTTCTTGGAGAGTGGTGTCTCCTAGATTGGCTAGGTGTCACTTGGGAGCCTCCGACAAGATTGTGGAGTTGAACCAAGGAGTTTGTAAGGGCAAGGAGATCGCCTACTTCGTGAAGATCTACCGCTAGTGAGGCAAGTCCTTCGTGGGCGATGGCCATAGTGGGATAGACAAGGTTGCTACTTCGTGGACCCTTCGTGGGTGGAGCCCTCTGTGGACTCGCGCGACCGTTACCCTTCGTGGGTTGAAGTCTCCATCAACGTGGATGTAGGATAGCACCACCTATCCGAACCACGGGAAAAACATCCGTGTCTCCAATTGCGTTTGAATTCTCCAAACCCTTCCCTTTACATTCTTGCAAGTTGCATGCTTTACTTTCCGCTGCCAATATACTCTTTGCATGCTTGCTTGAATTGTGTGATGATTGCTTGACTTGTCCTACAATAGCTAAAATCTGCCAAGAACTAAAATTGGGAAAATGTTAAGTTTTTATTTGGTCAAGTAGTCTAATCACCCCCCTCTAGACATACTTTCGATCCTACAGTTGCGGTCATCACGATGAGCATCATCGCGATGAAACTGGTCTTCATCCAGTTCCTCCTCCGCTCCCTCCTCTCTCCCACTAGATAGTGCGCCTATCTAGCTTCCGCCTCCGCCCTAGTGGTGTACCCTTTGTAACTGTTACCGCTGAAATGGTGAACCTATCTCCGACACTCCTCCCAGTCATCGTAGACTCCGGGAACCTTACCCTTGTAAACGACATACGACGGCATCTTTATGCACTAGACAAACAAAATGTTAGTACCAATTCACAGACAATACATAAGCAATATATAAGTATGCAACAAAAGGATCGGAAGGGAAAAGCAACACATTAATAGCACGATTCATGGTCCACCTAATAAATAGCATCGATTACATATAAGTTGAACGACTGTCCAAACCGAAGAGACATACAAGTTCATTAAAGTTTAATTACAACATGAGCTAATCGATATTTCAGAACTACATAGCATCACTACTTTCGACTCGACCCAGGGATCGGAGTGTGGATGAAGCCGCCATCTTTCGTGATGGTCATGAAATCGCGATCGTTGTCAGCCTGCATTTGTAGCGTTGTTTCTATTTCAATGTTGGATGGTTGATATCTGAGGTAGAACTGCCCCAATGTATGAAGGACATCTTGATGGATGATTTCCGCAAACTCCGACTGGATGCGAAAGAATTCTTGTCTGAGGTCCGCGTCCTGGATTGCCGACAAGCGTGCGGTCCAAACTTTGAGACTATTTGGTAGAAGTTGATTATGGTCCCGTATGACCGCCCGCATGTGATGGAGGGAGTAGTAGGCATCCTTCTGACCGCCAGGCGGCTGCTTGACGCAGGGGAACATTGTTACGTGGGTGAACACGTGCTTGGCGTACCTAAAAATTGGCCTCTTGAAGGTGCCTCCAGATTTGGCGTAGCCGGGGAGAACATCATCAAGAACTTTCTTGATATTTGTGTAGTCTTTATTCGACTGACGGTCCAAGTCGAAATACGTGGACATGGAATAGTTCGGGCTTAAGAGGATGAGTGTGCAACATGTGTCACTGCACAAAACACGAAATGTTAGAGAGAAAAAAGAACAATCGAAATCTAAGAAATCATATGTTACGGGGCGGTGAGGGGATGACTTACTCGGGAAGGTAAGGCATGAGGAAGTTATCCTTATTTGGGTTCGCCAGAATGACGCCTTCGAGGTATGAACTCGCGACTTGTCGGTCCCCAGCGCTACCCAAGATCTTGGCACGCATGTAGAAGGGGTCGACTATCACGATGTCCGGGGTCTTGTCTCTAATGATCCGCTTCTCCATACTTAGCGAAAATAGCCGAACAAAGGTGTAGTGCAGCGGATGAAGGTTAAACATAGCGAAGATGTCATCAAACCGCAGGTCGATCGTACCACTGATGGCGCTATCGACAAAGCTCTTGCCCTCTGGCACCTTGGCCATGAAAACCGGGTATGCCACATCATTCACGGAGAGACGCCGCTTCTCCAAAGAAAGAACACTCTCATGCAGACTCCGCATAGCACCGGTTGCAGCATTGAGCAGATTAGTCGGTCGCATCGGCCTACCCGCCACATGCACCCTCCTCGAGATATCCTTAGATGAAGGTGGCCCGTCCTTAGAACGGATCGTACTCGGTGTCGGCTAGCTCGCACCCTTGTTATTCTTTCTTTTCCATACCTTCTTCTTCTGCTGTAATGGGATCGAGTTCTGCTCAGAGACAACCTTCTTGAGTGTGTTGGGGCTGATAATATTTCGCACCTCGGCTATCTGAGGCTCAGTGAAAGCAGCAGCTGGAGGCATCTCCTGAGAACTGAACACCAGATGACGCCTATTGCAAATTGGGATTCTCCGCGGTACCAGCTAGAGCGCGATCGTCTTTTGCAGGGTTGGTTTCTTGAGAAGGAGGCCCCAAGAGTTTGTCACCATACCCATGTTCGTTGAAGTACTTATCGACCCTGGTAAATGTACCGTCGTCGTCGTCCGGATCCTGTGCCATATGCATGTCCTGATCAGCCATATGTTCATCGTCGTCCGGTAGCGTTGCGGCGATCTTGCCATGGCTTGGCGCCGGCACGACTGGTGGTGTTGTCTGTGGGGTGGTGTCCCCCACCCCCAAACAAATCTGGCTCTTCGGCCAAAGCATGGACCAGCCTATGCAGGCGCTGAGGGTCATCACATCATCTTCGTCGGCCCAAGGGGGTCGATACGGAGGTAAAAAGTCATCGCAGCCCAGCAGCACCCAAACTAGTTGAACCCTATACACGTTGGGTGGCATCGGATTACCGTGGAACAGGCAGTTGTCCGGTTGAACGATTCTGGGCTTGGCGACATCGATCAACTCACCGTTCACGAAGTGCGGGAGAGTGCATGGAACGTCGGCGGCGCCGTGCGAAAACATGTAGGGCGTCAAGGATGCCTAGTCAAAGGCAAGGAGATGAAGTCATCGGCCGAGAGGCTTAGTTACCGTGATGGCGTCAAGCTCGGCTAATGTTGAGGCACCGCCAACAGAGGGCGTGCAAGTGACGGAGGGGCCGCTTTCTGCCGAGGTGCCGGCTGGCGTATTCTTCCCACACCCGAGTGCATTAAACTCCAATCCCGGCACCGACGCCGGAGACACCAATGCCGCCTCCGCCGGAGACACCAATGGCGCCGCCGGCGCGTTGTGCGAGTTGCTGCCCGTGAAGCTGGGAATCGGGGGCGGCCCCTGTTGGCCGCCCGCAATCCACACCTGCAACCCCTCAAGCAAGGTAGGCATAATGGCGGTGATCGTAGCTCCCAGTTGGTCTCGCACTTGCTCTTCAACTATCTCCGGAATCCGCGCCACTTGTGCCATGAGTTCTTGCACCTCGCGCTCCTGGCTTTTCGAGCTGGTCTTTCTCTCCTTTCGCCCAGCGGTATAGTATTCCGACCATTTCATAGACAAGCCTTTGCCGGCTACACAACCAGCTGACGTCGGCTTACTGAGCTTATCCTTGTGTTTCATTACGTTCAACGCCCTATTTAAAGTGGTGTCCCAAGGGGAGCTCTGAGACGAACCCGTGCTACTGCTTTCAGTTTCCTGCGGAAGGAACGTGAACCATTTAGAAAATTGGCTTCATTAATTAGAATGCAACCATATGGAGCTAATTACGCGGGGGTGTATTCCTTACCAGAACAAGCTCAAGCGACTTGGTCTTCAGATCCATGGTAAGCTCCTTGGTTACCGGGTCCACCTTGTACCTGGCCCTGACATAGTTCCTGGTCTGCCCGAAGAGGGGCGGTAGGCCTTGCTCGGCATACTCCGCGTCCTCCTTGTCCCATATAGGTTCCGCCACTCTGTAACCGCCGGGACCGAGTTTGTGGACCCCTAAGTTCAAGTCCCGCATTTCTTTCCCCCACTGACTTGATTCAGCGGTTGCGTTGCTCTCGCACTTGATCTTGAACTCCAGGTAGTCAGCTTCGCTGATCGAAGGATTTGTCTCCTTGATCTTCTCATAACTATCACCTTTCTCAATCCTTCTCTTCACCGCGGCTCTCCAAATAGACAAGGCCGTGCTCATCTTCATGAGGGCGGCACTGTTCACTATATTCCCTGAGAGGCGTGTGTTTGTGAAGTCACCGGGGAACTTGTATCATTCATGCAGCTTCGTGAAGAGGAGGTTGCGCAAATTCTCTTGGTCACGATGCCTTAGGTTCTCGGTGTTGATCGAGACGGTGCTCCGGAGAATGCACCCGAGCTATCCCGCGTACCCCTTGACTAATTCTGGGGGCGTCGTTGGCTTCCCACTAGAGGACACTCCAGTAAATTCCTCCTTGACGGTGCTGAGCACGTTCGGGCGCCGGTCCTTCCGTTGCCTCTTCAGTTGGCTGCCATTTGTGGGTGCGCTGCCATCATCAGTGGTGGCATCCTCGGCGGCACCATCAGTAGTGTCATCCCCGACGCCACTAGGCAGGCCCGTTGACAAGGGAGGCCAAATTGGCCGACCGCACAGGGCCCCCAAATTTTAGGGGCCCCAGTCCAGAAAATATTATGTGTATATATGAGAAAAGGGCCCAGTAAACCAACACCCAGGCAGCCCATTCTAGCAACCAAATACATGCACGCACGCAGCCTCGCAGCCTGCCTGTTGGTTTGCCGTAACTCCCGATCGCATCGCACGCACATGTTCCAGTTTTATCCCTGGTTTAGCGATCCCTAGATTGAGGAGAGGTCTCTAACAGAACAAGGGGCGGCTGGGCGACAGCAGCGGGCAGGCGAGGGTGGCAGGAGTAGGATATCATACGTGCGTACGTGGCCGCCGGCCGGCTACGCTCCACGGCGCCGTATTAGGTATTACAGCCGCTACGGTGCATTGTCCCTGCCGTTGTAAATCCTTTTAGAAGAAGCCCTATTTTATTTTGCTAGTGTAGACTCATTTTTGTTAAACAATTTTTCACAATGTTACATCAAGGTGAAGTATGTTTTATGCAAGGTGAAATATTACACAGAATTCAAAATGATTCATATTATTTTTGTCTGTTTTATAAAACAGAAAGAATCATGCATAGAATGATTCTGGTGCTGAAAAGCATAGGAAGAAAACAAAACTATAAGCAGATGCTCGATCCAAAAAGGGTACTCTTGATAAATGTCCTCAAAGAATCTGATCGCAAAAAGGAGAAGATTAATTATGAAGATATGATCGAAGATTATACTTCTTTTAGTACAAATTAGGTCGGTCTATTGCTTCAGTACCATCTTTACTATTTTACAATTAGCATTTGGTATATTTTCTAAATATTGTATCAAATAACACATATTTGAAGTTACATAATTAAATGAGAGTATGCTTTACTTACATTAGTTCTTTAGGTATATGATTTATAAAAATTTAGGGCCCTACTTTTATTCTTGTCCCGGGCCCCCAAATTTCTGGAGACGGCCCTGCCACTAGGGGTTGTGTAGTCGGGATCGGTGTCTTCCGCGGCGTCCTCATAGCGGTGAGGTTCTTCCTCCATCTCCTGGGACAGCTCCCAGAATGCCTTGCCTGAACCGCCGGCCTCATCGTTGTGGGCCATGTTTCGCTCTAAATAGGAAAAAAGTTTGGTCAAAAATATGGTTATTGTCAAGGAATAAAATCTCTAAGTTAACCAAATAACCTAATTCTCGAGGAATGTCGCCAAAAAGTTGGTTATTGTCAAGGAACAATTGAGAGATGTTTGTGATATTGCCTACGTGTTTTGGGATGGAACCTAAAAGCTAAGCTAAGCTCAGTGTTATTTAAGAGTTGGTTTGTGAGGAATTATCATGGTCTCATCATTTAGGGTTTATCGACACCGAGGCATCCTAAAAGCTAAGCTTTTATCATTTAGGGTTTGTCGACGCCGAGGCACCCTAAAAGCCTAAGCTTCAATCATTTAGGTTTTTA
>NC_053023.1:514053806-514085265 GCF_003073215.2 Triticum urartu | reverse complement strand
GAAGAGCTCGTCGTAAAGGGTTACGTCGACGCTAGCTTCGACACAGATCTGGATGACTCTAAGTCACAAACCGGATACGTGTATATGTTGAATGGTGGAGCAGTAAGCTGGTGCAGCTGCAAGCAGAGCGTCGTGGCGGGATCTACATGTGAAGCGGAGTACATGGCAGCCTCGGAGGCAGCACATGAAGCAATATTGGTGAAGGAGTTCATCACCGACCTAGGAGTCATACCCAATGCGTCGGGGCCAATCAAACTCTTTTGTGACAACACTGGAGCTATTGCACTTGCCAAGGAGCCCAGGTTTCACAAGAAGACAAGGCACATCAAGCGTCGCTTCAACTCCATTCGTGAAAATGTTCAAAATGGAGACATAGAGATTTGTAAAGTACATACGGACCTGAATGTAGCAGATCCGTTGACTAAACCTCTCCCTAGAGCAAAACATGATCAACACCAGAATTCCATGGGTGTTCGATTCATCACAATGTAACTAGATTATTGACTCTAGTGCAAGTGGGAGACTGTTGGAAATATGCCCTAGAGGCAATAATAAAAGCATTATTATTATATTTCCTTGTTCATGATAATTGTCTTTATTCATGCTATAATTGTGTTATCCGGAAATCGTAATGCATGTGTGAATAACAGACACCAACATGTCCCTAGTAAGCCTCTAGTTGACTAGCTCGTTGATCAACAGATAGTCATGGTTTCCTGACTATGGACATTAGGAGAATGATGTGATGGACAAGACCCAATCCTAAACTTAGCACAAGATCGTATAGTTCGTTTGCTAGAGTTTTCCAATGTCAAGTATCTTTTCCTTAGACCATGAGATCGTGTAACTCCCGGATACCGTAGGAGTGCTTTGGATATGCCAAACGTCACAACGTAACTGGGTGACTATAAAGGTAGACTACGGGTATCTCCGAAAGTGTCTGTTGGGTTGACATGGATCAAGACTGGGATTTGTCACTCCGTATGACGAAGAGGTATCACTGGGCCCACTCGGTAATGCATCATCATAATGAGCTCAAAGTGACCAAGTGTCTGGTCACGGGATCATGCATTACGGTACGAGTAAAGTGACTTGCCGGTAACGAGATTGAACGAGGTATTGGGATACCGACGATCGAATCTCGGGCAAGTAACATATCGATTGACAAAGGGAATTGCATACGGGGTTGATTGAATCCTCGACATCGTGGTTCATCCGATGAGATCATCGTGGAGCATGTGGGAGCCAACATGGGTATCCAGATCCCGCTGTTGGTTATTGACCGGAGAGTCGTCTCGGTCATGTCTGCTTGTCTCCCGAACCCGTAGGGTCTACACACTTAAGATTCGGTGACTCTAGGGTTATGAAGATATGTATATGCAGAAACCCGAATGTTGTTCGGAGTCCCGGATGAGATCCCGGACGTCATGAGGAGTTCCGGAATGGTCCGGAGGTAAAGAATTATATATAGGAAGTGCTGTTTCGGCCATCGGGACAAGTTTCGGGGTCACCGGTATTGTACCGGGACCACCGGAAGGGTCCCGGGGGTCCACCGGGTGGGGCCACCTATCCCGGGGGGCCCCATGGGCTGAAGTGGGAGGGAACCCAGCCCATAGTGGGCTGGGGCGCCACCCCCCTAGGGCCCATGCGGCTAGGGTTGAGGGGAAACCCTAGAGGGGGCGCCCCTTGCCTTGGGGGGCAAGCCCCCCACCCTAGGCCGCCGCCCCCCTAGTAGATGCCATCTACTAGGGCCGGTGCCCCCCCTTGGCACCCCTATATATAGTGGGGGAGAGGAGGGACTTCATACCTGAGCTTTGGCGCCTCCCTCTCTCCCCGTTACGTCTCTCCCTCGTAGTATAGGCGAAGCCCTGCTACTGTGACGCCCTGCATCCACCACCACGCCGTCGTGCTGCTGGATCTTCATCAACCTCTCCTCCTCCCCTTGCTGGATCAAGAAGGAGGAGACGTCTCCCGTCCCGTACGTGTGTTGAACGCGGAGGTGCCGTCCGTTCGGCGCTTGGTCATCGGTGATTTGGATCACGTCGTGTTCGACTACACCATCACCCTTCTTTTGAACGCTTCCGTGCGCGATCTACAAAGGTATGTAGATGCATCCAATGACTCGTTGCTAGATGAACTCCTAGATGATCTTGGTGAAACAAGTAGGAAAATTTTTGTTTTCTGCAACGTTCCCCAACACACGGCTATTCGAATAGATTAACTTCCCTGCAGGGGTGCACCACATAACCCAACATGCTCGATCCCATTTGGCCGGACACACTTTCCTGGGTCATGCCCGGCCTCGGAAGATCAACACGTCGCAGCCCTACCTAGGCACAATAGAGAGGTCAGCACGCCGGTCTAAATCCTATGGCGCAGGGGTCTGGGCCATTCGCCCATTGCACACCTGCACGTTGCGTACGTGGCCGGAAGCAGAACTAGCCCCCTTAATATAAGAGCAGGCTTACGGTCCAATCCGGCACGCGCCACTCAGTCGCTGACGTCACGAAGGCTTCGGCTGATACCACGACATCGAGTGCCCATAACTGTCCCCGCGTAGATGGTTAGTGCGTATAGGCCAGTAGCCAGACTCAGATCAAATACCAAGATCTCGTTAAACGTGTTAAGTATCTGCGAACGCCGACCAGGGCCAGGCCCACCTCTCTCCTAGGTGGTCTCAACCTGCCCTATCGCTCCGCCTCAAAGTAACAATCGGGGGCCGTCGGGAACCCAGGCCCACCTCTACCGGGATGGAGCCACCTGCCCCTTCAGCCCCCATCTCCGAACAACATCACAAGTAATGTAATAGTATAAAGTGTATAATATATGCCCATGATCACTTCCCGAAGTGATCACGGCCCAGTAGTATAGCATGGCAGACGAACAAGAGTGTAGGGCCACTGATGGAACACTAGCATCCTATACTAAGCATTAGGATAGCAGGTAAAGGTAACAACAGTAGTAGCAAGGACAGGCTATGCATCAGAATAGGATTAACGGAAAGCAGTAACATGCTACACTACGCTAATGCAAGCAGTATAGAGAAGAGTAGGCGATATCTGGTGATCAAGGTGGGGGCTTGCCTGGTTGCTCTAGCAAGAAGAAGGGGTCGTCGTCGATGTAGTCGATCACAGGGGTATCGGCAACGGTCTCGGAGCCTACCGGAAAGAAGTAACGGAGGGGGAACACAATAAATAACAGAGCAATCAAATGTAACACAAAGCAAGACGCGGCAATACGTTGTGCTAGGGGTGACCTAACGCAGGAATAAGTGATACCGGCGAAGGGGGGAAACATCCGGGAAAGTATTACCGATGTTTCACATTTTCGGATAGACGGACTGGACAGTGAAAGTTGCATGTTTGCTATGCTAGGGACGTGTGGCTGATCAACGGACTGTGTATTCGGATCCGTCTCATCGTTCTGAGCAACTTTCATGTATAAAGTATTTTCATACGAATTACGGATTATTTTATATGAATTTTCAAAGTTTAAATGATTTTCTAAAATTTCTGGATTTAATTATATTTCGAAATTAAAACAGAATATACTAAGTGTACCCATGGGTTTCCTAGTCTATTGTGTGGCAAGTGGGGCCAGTGGGGCTGGGTTGAACCAGTCAACATTTGACTGGTCAACACATGAATAGTAGAAGTGGATCCCACATGTCATAGGCTATACCTAAACAAATAAATAAATACTAACCTAATTAATGGGGTCCACATGTCATCTGCTAGTAGCTAACCTACATACTAATTAACCCTGAACTAATTGAACATGGGGCCGGCCTCACAAACACAGAACACACACGCACACACACAACTAGGGGTTAATTATGTTCTTTGTTAATAGAAGATAGCCTTTTGTGATTTTCATACGATTTAATCCGTTCATCGAAAGGATTTGGTCCAATGGGATAAAATGAAGTTTGTCAAGTATACTTTCTACTCATAATTTTTCTTGGCCTATTAGTAATTGTTTACCCGCTGATTAGAGGCTGTCAAGGGGGTTAGTCAGCCTAATATTCGCAAAGCTAGCCATAGTTACAGTAGCATTCAGCAGCAGCAGTACGTTCAGAGCAGCAGCAGTTATCGGCATGGCGCGGAGACGGCCAGGCAACGCCGCGCACGGCCGGATGCGGCCCGGGCCACGTTGCCGGAGCTAGCTGCAGGCGGAGGCGGCGGCAAGGGTTCCAGCGGGCGCGCGTAGGACTAGCAGGGGCGGCGGCAGCGTCGGCGAGCGCGCGTGCAGGAAGCTCGAGCGGCGCGGGCGAGCATGGCCAGGCGGATGGGAGAGGCTGGCAGGTATGGGTGATAGGGCAGCGCGGGCAGGGGAGCCTGGGGGCGTGGCCGGTGCGAGCGAACAGCGCCAGGCGCGGTGTCGCGCGCGTGGACGGCGATGGCGACCACGCCCGACGCGGTCAGGCGAGGCGGACGCACGGCAGCGGGTGAGCGGCGGTAGGCGGAGGCGAGGCCACGGGTGGGCACGCGCGGGAGCGCAGGCTGCAGTAGCGAACGAGCCTGCACGACAGTAGCAGCAGTAGCGCAGCAGTGGAGGTGGTCGAAGCAAGAGGCCATGAGGACTAACGGCGGCCAAAGTTCTGTGGGGAACGACGGCTATAGGCATGGGTCGAGCAGGGAAGAGCGGGAATCGAGTGAGGACCTCACCGCGGTGTCGTAGGCGAGATCGAGAAGGCCGGGGGTGGAGTGACGGCGACGAATTCGTCGATGGCGTCGCGGTGGTTGGAGGTTGAAGACGACGTCGATCCCTGCGATCCAGGGGCTCCCGGCTCCAAGTGGTGGACGTAGTCGAAAGAGTGGACGTCGGCGAAGCTCGCGGACGAGGTGGGTGGGCGCGGGGAGCTCGGTGGGCGCATGGATGTCGGAGGCCATGGCGATGCAGGTTCGGCCAAGGGTTGCGGGGACGAAAGCGACACAGGGGAGGGGAAAAGGAGAGCTAGGGTTCGTCAACGCGTCGAGGGGGATCTTATAGACCGTCCAGGAGCCATGGATGCACGGCGCGTGGACGATCCGTTCATGGACGCATGAGCAACAGCCAGCACTCCCCTGATGAACAGGGGTTGAAGATGGGGAGCTGGTGGGCTGGGCCTGGTGGCCGGGATGCCCGGTTGGGCCGAACGGCCCAGGGGGAAGGGGGCTTGGTTTCTTTTGTTTTGTTTTATTCTTACCTTTGTTTTCTGTTTTCTTTTATTTCTTTAATAGTTTATAATTTTACAAAAAGTAAAACCCACACCTAAATTAAAGTTACAATTCCAACTACTGTCACAAAAAGTTTTACCCCTGAACAAAATAGTTTAGTATTTTATAAAATTCAAAAGGCATTTATTTAATTGTTTTAGCTACTATTTTATTCATTTTAGATTATTTAAAAATCTTATAAAAGTGTGGTTTCTCCACCATAATTACCTATGCATCATTTGTCTCCACCCGAACATTTAGTTTTAATATTTGAAAACTTTTATTGTTTGACTTTATTTTAAATTTGAAATTTGAACTGACGCGAGTTTATCAACAGTAACCGAGGTGACACATTATCATTAGTGGAGGTTCACTGTAGCTTAATTATCCGGGCGTCACAATTCTCCTCCACTACAAGAAATCTCGTCCCGAGATTTAAGAGGTAGAGTAGGGGGGAAAGTCTGGTTACGAAATGCTAACGGATCTTCTCGGTCTTGGCTGCTCTTCTCGAAGAAGTTAATCCCTTTCGTTGATGTCATCAATTCTCTATTTCAGGTCATCATGATGAAGTCGGTATCCTTTCTTCGGGAAATCCATCATACTTACAAAAGAATAAGGGGTGTATCCCGTAAGAACGGGTCTGCATTAGGGCATGAAAGGGGTTGAGATCAATGGAATAAGTATTGTGTCTGGTACCAGAATTGATGATCTCTCGGGAGGTGGCTCGTGAATTACTTATGAGGCCACGCGCGAGGAATAACTTTGGGAACAGGGGGTGTACATGAGAGCCAGGTTTTGATCCTGTGGAACTGTGGGTTATGGGCCCACCATGTGGGTTAAAAGTAGGAAGGGCGGTGACATCTTGCACGATTATGTAAGCAAGGCATGTCAGAGGTAGTCTGTCGGTTATGTCGGTAACAACATCGATACCAAGGGCGAGGGACGAAGAGAACCATTTTCCTGCTCGTTGAACGAGGCGGACTAGTAGGCAAAGTTCTCGTCCATCGGTGGTTACCGGAATGTCATCAACAAAAGCAACAGGGTCTTTATGATAGAATTGTGCACCGAGTTGGTTACATAAGCAGGGAATTGTTACTGCTTAGATCATATTGATCGCAAGAAAGGTTAAAGAAAACAATGGAAAGGAAAATGTGTTTAAACATATATTTCAGGGGTATATCCTTTCCAAGGATAAGCAGAGCATGATATCCATGACAGGATAGTAAGTAGAAAACCATTTAGGTAAGGGGAGAGGATTTCATGACATAGCCCAAACAACGGTATTTGGATAATGGACAGAGAAAATTTAGCATTGTTCTTCAAATGCTCTTATTGAAAATCGGAGTACCACAGACATGCTTCGAGGTAGCATTGCCATGGTCTTTAAGCAAAGGTCAGACTCTGGATACACAAAGGGATTCATCATTAAGCCAAGGAGAGGATGAGGAGGTGGCTGATGGACTTAGCGATAATTCAACGGGGTATCCAAAAAGATGGATTTCCACAGTTATGTGAACAAGGAGATAACATTTGTCGGATCAAATGATATAATGATGCATGCTCAAGGAAAACATACACAATTAAACATTGGTTGAAAGGTGCGCCCCAAATATGGGTTGGGCTGCACGACCAATGTCAGAATGGTGATTCAATAATCAATAGTCTAAGAACGAACGGCCGACCATTAACTTCAAAGCAATAGGGTTGCTAGAAGTGCAGAATCCAAACAACACCGTTCACTTGTTGGTACCCCGGTTGGAATCAACACGAGGACCAAGAAAGAATGGTGATGGTGAGAAGTATCACGATACCAAGAATTCTTAAGAGGTGGTGAAATTCTCACAACATTCTTGACATAAAAGATGGTAATACTCCAAGGTAAAGGAGAACAAATGCTGGATAGCAAGGATCTCAAGGTATAACACAAAACACGAACAAGTTTGTGTTGAACGGAAGGCAATCGAGTGGTCGATGATAACACAAATCATCGAGGGCAAGGATGGTATTTCTCATCAGGAATTCAATTGATATCCTTGAGGAGCTTGAAATGTTGATGATGATCATGACAATTTCTGTCGAGAGGTTTCATGGAGATGTAATCGGTCGGCGATGACATCAAGTCAAACGAATGATGAAGCGAAAGGTTATTGGAACCATGGGTACGACACAAACTTGAAATCAAGTTTGTTTTTTGAGGTGAAACGATAAGACAAGGAAGATCGACGTAAGCTTAGCCCATCGTCGAAATTGTGCTCCGGAAAGAAGGACCAGGTAGCACAGTTAAAATTTGGCACGATAATGATATAGCCGAGTAGGCTCGGAATGACGTGATCGAGTTCAGACTCGTAAGTAATGAAGGTTACCAAGAGTTGTTGAATCATAGTGCGGACTCAATTCAGTTGTCGGTGTCCTTGAGGGGTTCTAACAACTGAGAACCCGTTGGAAAAATGGAATTGGCAAGAATATTAGTTGATGAAGAACTCATAAGAAGTTATGTATCCCGTGGTATCCTCGAGATACCAGGGGGTAATACTCGACGATAGATCAAAGTAGAGGTTGGACTGGGGTATTGCTCTGTAGAAGACAAGTGCTTAAACTTGCACGAGAAACGGTACCTAAAAGAGAACATGGTCGAAACCACGATTGCAAAAGGCCAGATCCCAGATATAATATGAACTTATACCAAGGGAGTAATTAATTTAAGAGAAGCTTTAATGATAAGATCTACATCGTGTCCATGGGCATGAACACAAAGTTCAAGGTCGACTCCCACTTCTTCAATGCATAACCTTACATTTACCTCCCCTTTTCGAAGTTGTAGTGTTGAAAAGTTATCTGACGAAGCGTCAGCATGGTATAACCCGCATAACTTTCGAGGTCACACAAATTAAGGAAGGCATAGGTTCAACCCGTCAGGGTATCGTGGAAACATATACCACAAGCTTTGAGAGTAAATATTACCAGCTCGAAAGCAGAGCATGGTTGGCAAAAGGAGAGGATACAAATTACCAAAGACATTATGTATCGGAGAAAGAACTCACAAGGTGATTAATTATGAAGGACATTGTCGGATAATAATCCAACAGTGGATATGGTGATCCACAATGGAGCTGATGTGAGTATCGATACCCAATCGGAGGAAGAAAGAATGCAAATGCATCGTTTTACAGAACATCTGAATAATTCAACGTTTAAATAACAAAGGAATTATGATTTTCAAATCAAGGGATCAGGAGAAAACGCTCTGATCAAGGACGGACAAGTTGAATAGACTTAGGGGTACAATCGATGGCAATCTGATTGGCCGAGGACCAGCTCACGTTTTAAATGACATCTGAGCTGGAAGGATGAATTCTATGATCTGAGTGAGGATTGCGAGCATTCGCAACATATTGAGTCAATGGACTCAAAATGGTATTGACAAAGGTTGCCAATAAGATTACTATACTTATGGGATTAACCATAATGCAAGCAAGCAAGAATTTCAGGAGCAATAGGTTGCTTAGGATTTTTGGAAGACCGAATGGTATTTCAAAGAATTTTGTGAACTGCATGAATATCTGGGGATGAGCGGATACTCGATAAATGCGAGTAATTATCTGTAGTGGTATGCATGTGGCAAAGAACTGCAAGGCAGTAGGCACAAAGTATTCTCGGGGTATCTTATAATAACAAGATCGATTGGGAATAAAAGTAAGCACGACAGGTCTAAATACTTACCCATGGGGATATTTCAGTGGTAGGGAATTGCAAAAGCAATGGCATAAGGGGAGAACATCGGAGAGTATTGTCAGAACCTTCTGTTGAAGCAGTCGATCATCTGTAATGAAGGGGCTCTTCGGCAGGAAGTGGTAACGAGAACCTAGAGTTAGATTTTAGCAAAATCATTTAACCCGAGTAGGAGAGAGTTAGAATCCCAGAGTATAGACGAGGAAAAAAAGATCCTAATACCACCCAATGGCGACGTGGGCCCGTAAGGCACACAGCCATGTTAGGAAAAGTTTTGTAATGACTAGACTCAACTTCGGCCAAGGAGTGTGGAAGGGGAATTCCTACAGGCAGTCGGCTCTGATACCAACTTGTGGCGCCCCTGATTCAATCGTACACTAATCATGCACGCAAATGTGTACGATCAAGATCAGGGACTCACGAGAAGATATCACAACACAACTCTAAAACTTAAATAAGTCATACAAGCATCATATTACAAGCCAGGGGCCTCGAGGGCTCGAATACAAGAGCTCGATCATAGACGAGTCAGCGGAAGCAACAATATCTGAGTACAGACATAAGTTAAACAAGTTTGCCTTAAGAAGGCTAGCACAAACTGGGATACAGATCGAAAGAGGCGCAGGTCTCCTGCCTGGGATCCTCCTAAACTACTCCTGGTCGTCGTCAGCGGGCTGCACGTAGTAGTAGGCACCTCCCGAGTAGTAGTAGTTGTCGTCAATGATGGCGTCTGGCTCCTGGACTCCAGCATCTGGTTGCGACAACCAGAAAGAAAGGAAAGGGGAAAAGAGGGGGAGAAAGCAACTGTGAGTACTCATCCAAAGTACTCGCAAGCAAGGAGCTACACTACATATGCATGGGTATCAAATGGAATAAGGGGATCATATGTGGATTGAACTGCAGAAAGCCGGGATAAGGGGGGGATAGCTAGTCCTTTCGAAGACTACGCTTCTGGCAGCCTCCGTCTTGCAGTATGTAGAAGAGAGTAGACTGAAGTCCTCCAAGTATCATCAAGTAGCATCGTATAGCATAATCCTAACCGATGATCCTCCCCTCGTCGCCCTGTGAGAGAGCGACCACCGGTTGTATCTGGCACTTGGAAGGGTGTGTTTTATTAAGTATCCGGTTCTAGTTGTCATAAGGTCAAGGTACAACTCCAAATCGTCCTGTTACCGAAGATCACGGCTATTCGAATAGATTAACTTTCCTGCAGGGGTGCACCACATAACTCAACACGCTTGATCCCATTTGGCCGGACACACTTTACTGGGTCATGCCCGGCCTCGGAAGATCAACACGTCGCAGCCCTACCTAGGCTCAACAGAGAGGTCAGCACGCCGGTCTAAATCCTATGGCGCAGGGGTCTGGGCCCATCGCCCATTGCACACCTGCACGTTGCGTACGCGGTCGAAAGCAGAACTAGCCCCCTTAATACAAGAGCAGGCTTACGGTCCAATCCGGCGCGCGCCACTCAGTTGCTGACGTCACGAAGGCTTCGGCTGATACCACGACGTCGAGTGCCCATAACTGTCCCCGCGTAGATGGTTAGTGCGTATAGGCCAGTAGCCAGACTCAGATCAAATACCAAGATCTCGTTAAACATGTTAAGTATCTGCGAACGCCGACCAGGGCCAGGCCCACCTCTCTCCTAGGTGGTCTCAACCTGCCCTGTCGCTCCGCCTCAAAGTAACAATCGGGGGCCGTCGGGAACCCAGGCCCACCTCTACCGGGATGGAGCCACCTGCCCCTTCAGCCCCCATCTCCAAACAGTATCACCAGTAATGTAACAGTGTAAAGTATATAGCATATGCCCGTGATCACCTCCCAAAGTGATCACGGCCCAGTAGTATAGCATGGCAGACGGACAAGAGTGTAGGGCCACTGATGAAACACTAGCATCCTATACTAAGCAGTAGGATAGCAGGTAAAGGTAACAACAGTAGTAGCAAGGACAGGCTATGCATCAGAATAGGATTAACGGAAAGCAGTAACATGCTACACTACGCTAATGCAAGCAGTATAGAGAAGAGTAGGCGATATCTGGTGATCAAGGTGGGGGCTTGCCTGGTTGCTCTAGCAAGAAGGGGTCGTCGTCGATGTAGTCGATCACAGGGGTATCGGCAACGGTCTCGGAGCCTACCGGAAAGAAGTAACGGAGGGGGAACACAATAAATAACAGAGCAATCAAATGTAACACAAAGAAAGACGCGGCAATACGTTGTGCTAGGGGTGACCTAACGCAGGAATAAGTGATACCGGCGAAGTGGGGAAACATCCGGGAAAGTATTACCGATGTTTCACGTTTTCGGATAGACGGACTGGACAGTGAAAGTTGCATGTTTGCTATGCTAGGGACGTGTGGCTGATCAACGGACTGTGTATTCGGATCCGTCTCATCGTTCTGAGCAACTTTCATGTATAAAGTATTTTCATCCGAATTACGGATTATTTTATATGATTTTCCGAAGTTTAAATGATTTTCTAAAATTTCTGGATTTAATTATATTTCGAAATTAAAACAGAATATACTAAGTGTACCCATGGGTTTCCTAGTCTATTGTGTGGCAAGTGGGGCCAGTGGGGCTGGGTTGAACCAGTCAACATTTGACTGGTCAACACATGAATAGTAGAAGTGGATCCCACATGTCATAGGCTATACCTAAACAAATAAATAAATACTAACCTAATTAATGGGGTCCACATGTCATCTGCTAGTAGCTAACCTACATACTAATTAACCCTGAACTAATTGAACATGGGGCCGGCCTCACAAACACAGAACACACACGCACACACACAACTAGGGGTTAATTATGTTCTTTGTTAATAGAAGATAGCCTTTTGTGATTTTCATACGATTTAATCCGTTCATCGAAAGGATTTGGTCCAATGGGATAAAATGAAGTTTGTCAAGTATACTTTCTACTCATAATTTTTCTTGGCCTATTAGTAATTGTTTACCCGCTGATTAGAGGCTGTCAAGGGGGTTAGTCAGCCTAATATTCGCAAAGCTAGCCATAGTTACAGTAGCATTCAGCAGCAGCAGTACGTTCAGAGCAGCAGCAGTTATCGGCATGGCGCGGAGACGGCCAGGCAACGCCGCGCACGGCCGGATGCGGCCCGGGCCACGTTGCCGGAGCTAGCTGCAGGCGGAGGCGGCGGCAAGGGTTCCAGCGGGCGCGCGTAGGACTAGCAGGGGCGGCGGCAGCGTCGGCGAGCGCGCGTGCAGGAAGCTCGAGCGGCGCGGGCGAGCATGGCCAGGCGGATGGGAGAGGCTGGCAGGTATGGGTGATAGGGCAGCGCGGGCAGGGGAGCCTGGGGGCGTGGCCGGTGCGAGCGAACAGCGCCAGGCGCGGTGTCGCGCGCGTGGACGGCGATGGCGACCACGCCCGACGCGGTCAGGCGAGGCGGACGCACGGCAGCGGGTGAGCGGCGGTAGGCGGAGGCGAGGCCACGGGTGGGCACGCGCGGGAGCGCAGGCTGCAGTAGCGAACGAGCCTGCACGACAGTAGCAGCAGTAGCGCAGCAGTGGAGGTGGTCGAAGCAAGAGGCCATGAGGACTAACGGCGGCCAAAGTTCTGTGGGGAACGACGGCTATAGGCATGGGTCGAGCAGGGAAGAGCGGGAATCGAGTGAGGACCTCACCGCGGTGTCGTAGGCGAGATCGAGAAGGCCGGGGGTGGAGTGACGGCGACGAATTCGTCGATGGCGTCGCGGTGGTTGGAGGTTGAAGACGACGTCGATCCCTGCGATCCAGGGGCTCCCGGCTCCAAGTGGTGGACGTAGTCGAAAGAGTGGACGTCGGCGAAGCTCGCGGACGAGGTGGGTGGGCGCGGGGAGCTCGGTGGGCGCATGGATGTCGGAGGCCATGGCGATGCAGGTTCGGCCAAGGGTTGCGGGGACGAAAGCGACACAGGGGAGGGGAAAAGGAGAGCTAGGGTTCGTCAACGCGTCGAGGGGGATCTTATAGACCGTCCAGGAGCCATGGATGCACGGCGCGTGGACGATCCGTTCATGGACGCATGAGCAACAGCCAGCACTCCCCTGATGAACAGGGGTTGAAGATGGGGAGCTGGTGGGCTGGGCCTGGTGGCCGGGATGCCCGGTTGGGCCGAACGGCCCAGGGGGAAGGGGGCTTGGTTTCTTTTGTTTTGTTTTATTCTTACCTTTGTTTTCTGTTTTCTTTTATTTCTTTAATAGTTTATAATTTTACAAAAAGTAAAACCCACACCTAAATTAAAGTTACAATTCCAACTACTGTCACAAAAAGTTTTACCCCTGAACAAAATAGTTTAGTATTTTATAAAATTCAAAAGGCATTTATTTAATTGTTTTAGCTACTATTTTATTCATTTTAGATTATTTAAAAATCTTATAAAAGTGTGGTTTCTCCACCATAATTACCTATGCATCATTTGTCTCCACCCGAACATTTAGTTTTAATATTTGAAAACTTTTATTGTTTGACTTTATTTTAAATTTGAAATTTGAACTGACGCGAGTTTATCAACAGTAACTGAGGTGACGCATTATCATTAGCGGAGGTTCACTGTAGCTTAATTATCCGGGCGTCACACGCAATTGGTCCCTCGAGAATGTTACGACGTTTGAGAAAACCTGTTTGACTAGAACTAATAACCCTTTGAGCTACCAGAGCCAAGCGCGGGGCATAAGCTTTCGCACAAATTTTAAAGGGGACGTTAATCAAGGTAATGGGTCTAAAAAGCTTAATGTTGTCCGCCCCTTTCACCTTGGGAATAAGGCTAATGGCTCCATAATTCAAACAGGATAGGTCAACTATGCCTAAAGCGAAGCCGTTGACAATGTCATAGAACAGATGCTTAAGGCAGGGCCAAAACTTCTTGAAGAACTCAACCGGCCATCCGTCCGGCCCAGGCGCCGTGCTAGTTTTCATGTCGTGCAGGGCCTGGTCTATTTCCTCAGGGAGGAAAGCGAGGGCAAGCCTCTTGTTCTCCTCCGGTGAGACACGTTCTGCGGGGTTCCACATATCATCGCGCAAGCGTAATAGTTTTTCAACGGTCGTCCCCAAAATACCTATGAAAAACTCATAGATATGGGCCACGATTTGTTCCTGCGTCAGCAGGATACCGTGATATGTTTGGAGACGCAGAATGGAGCACTTCCTTTTCCGCCCGTTCGCATAGGCGTGGAAATATCCTGTGTTTGCGTCTCCTTTCGTGACCCATTTGACTCCACCCTTGCGTCGCCAATATTCCTCTTCCGCGCACAAAATCATCGTGACTTGATTCTCCAAGGCGTATCTATGGGCCCACTCGGCCTCCGAGAAGGGACGGCAATCCGCCTTAGCGTCTAACAGCGCAATTGTCTCTACAATGCGCGCGCGCTCTTTCTTGGACTCGCTACCGTGGTTAGCTCCCCACCCGCGCAGGAAGGCACGGAGCTTGCCGGCAGCCACGTTCCAGCACTCTGCTGGCCCGCGTTGGGGCCCCAGCTGGTTACAAATCTCTCCCCAATGATCTACCACCATCTGGGCGAATCCCTCCGCTTCGAACCAAGCCGTTTCGAAGTAGAACCTAGGGCTACGCCGAATGAGATCCTCCCCCGAAGAAAAAATCAGCGGTACATGGTCTGATCCGGTACGCGTCTCCACCACGAGAGTGCACATGGGAAACATCACCTCTCATTCAGGCGTAAAAAAGACCCTATCCAGCATGCTACGGACCGGTTGTGTCTGTTTGTTAGTCCAGGTATATCTGGCACCAGTCCGTGCTGCTTCCCTCAATGCTGCTGCCGCAATGGCGTTATTGAATAAGGACACCCTAGTCCAATCAATATTAGCATTATTCTTATCCCCCCGAGCGAATCAGGTTAAAATCACCTCCCACAACCACAGGGAGGTTGTTTGCCCTTTTGGCCCCGACCAGGTTGGTCAGTTCGAGCAGGAACGCCGGCAATCTGGAGTGATCGGCAAGTCCATACACACACAACCACCCACGACAAACCAGATACACGATGTTTAATAGTAGCGGATAAAAGGAAAACGCCAACATCCCAATGCAGTACATCACATACATCCTTATTACAACCCAACAAAATGCCACCAGAATGCCCAACAGCGGGGATCCACTGCCAATCAAATCGTTGAAGAGGGTCGTACGCAAGCAGATCTCTGAAGGTAAAATCAGTTTTAATCATCTCTTGAAGCGCAACCACGTCAATACGTTCTTTGGCCATGTATTCTTTAAGTTGCGTGCGCCGGCCACCGTGGTCACAGCCACGGATATTCGAGAACATGTACCTCATCTAAATAACCCTGTTACGTAGGCGCACACCCTGAGAGGTCACCGCCTTCGCCACTCTCTTCCTAGCCGCCACTCGGCCATTAGAAGGAGGGATTCCCTAGCTTGTGTCGCCTCGTCGGGCACTCTCTCGTTACCAGCCGCTACTGGAACTATGGCTAACACGTTGCTGTCAGCATAACGCACTGCAGTGGCCGCCAGCGCAGCTTGCGCCACTTCCCTCGCACGCACTAGCGGTATAATATCATTCTGAGACACTCGGGTCTCCACGACGCAATCGTCTAAAATGCTCGCTAGGTGATCGTCCGAGAAAGCATTTAGAATATGAAAAGATGGCAAGGGATTACCTGCGGCGTCCATGTTCTTGTCGATGATGCGGAGTTTGGCGCTCTCGATGGAAGACAGGTCACCGAGCTTGGCCTTGGCCCGAACGCTAGGGGCGCGCTGCACCACCGGGATCGCCTTGGTGCGCCTGGCCTTGTTGTTAGTTCCCGTCGCCCCCAGCGCCGCCCCCAACTCTCCACCAAGGTCAGATGTCGCCACCTCCGCCACCACCAACTGTTGGGGAATGTAGTAATTTCAAAAAATTTCCTACGCACACGCAAGATCATGGTGATGCATAGCAACGAGGGAAGAGTGTGATCTACGTACCCTTGTAGACCGACAGCGGAAGCGTTAGCACAACACCGTTGATGTAGTCGTACGTCTTCACGGCCCGACCGATCAAGCACCGAAACTACGGCACCTCCGAGTTCTAGCACACGTTCAGCTCGATGACGATCCCCGGACTCCGATCCAGCAAAGTTTCAGGGAAGAGTTCCGTCAGCACGACAGCGTGGTGACGATCTTGATGTACTACCGTCGCAGGGCTTCGCCTAAGCACCGCTACAATATTATCGAGGATTATGGTGGAAGGGGGCACCGCACACGACTAAGAATATGATCACGTGGATTAACTTGTGTCTATGGGGTGCCCCCTGCCCCCGTATATGAAGGAGTGGAGGAGGGGAGGGCCGAACCTCTCTATGGCGCGCCCTAGGGGAGTCCTACTCCCACCGGGAGTAGGATTCCCCCTTTCCTAGTCCAACTAGGAGTCCTTCCATGTAGTAGGAGTAGGAGACAAGGAAGGGGAAGAGGGAAGAGAAGGAAGGAGGGGGCGCAGCCCCTCCCCCTAGTCCAATTTGGACTAGGCCCTTGGGGGGCGCGTGGCCTGCCTCTTCCTCTCCCCTAAATCCCAATAAGGCCCATATACTTCTTCTCCTGTATTCCCGTAACTCCCCGGTACTCCGAAAAATACCCGAACCACTCGGAACCTTTCCGATGTCCGAATATAGTCGTCCAATATATCGATCTTTACGTCTCGACCATTTCGAGACTCCTCGTCATGTCCCCGATCTCATCCGGGACTCCGAACTCCTTTGGTACATCAAAACTCATAAACTCATAATATAACTGTCATCGAAACCTTAAGTGTGCGGACCCTACGGGTTCGAGAACAATGTAGACATGACCGAGACACGTCTCCGGTCAATAACCAATAGCGGAACCTGGATGGTCATATTGGCTCCTACATATTCTACGAAGATCTTTATCGGTCAGACCGCATAACAACATACGTTGTTCCCTTTGTCATCGGTATGTTACTTGCCCGAGATTCGATCGTCGGTATCTCAATACCTAGTTCAATCTCGTTACCGGCAAGTCTCTTTACTCGTTTCGTAATACATCATCTCGCAACTAACTCATTAGTTGCAATGCTTGCAAGGCTTAGGTGATGTGCATTACCGAGAGGGCCCAGAGATACCTCTCCGACAATCGGAGTGACAAATCCTAATCTCGAAATACGCCAACCCAACATGTACCTTTGGAGACACCTGTAGAGCTCCTTTATAATCACCCAGTTACGTTGTGACGTTTGGTAGCTCACAAAGTGTTCCTCCGGTAAACGGGAGTTGCATAATCTCATAGTCATAGGAACATGTATAAGTCATGAAGAAAGCAATAGCAACATACTAAACGATCGAGTGCTAAGCTAACGGAATGGGTCAAGTCAATCACATCATTCTCCTAATGATGTGATCCCGTTAATCGAATAACAACTCTTTGTCTATGGTTAGGAAAACATAACCATCTTTGATTAACGAGCTAGTCAAGTAGAGGCATACTAGTGACACTCTGTTTGTCTATGTATTCACACATGTATTATGTTTCCGGTTAATACAATTCTAGCATGAATAATAAACATTTATCATGAAATAAGGAAATAAATAATAACTTTATTATTGCCTCTAGGGCATATTTCCTTTAGTCTCCCACTTGCACTAGAGTCAATAATCTAGTTCACATTGCCATGTGATTTAACACCAATAGTTCACATCATTATGTGACCAACACTCAAATGGTTTACTAGAGTCAATGATCTAGTTCACATCGCTATGTGATTAACACCCAAAGAGTACTAAGGTGTGATCATGTTTTGCCTGTGAGAGAAGTTTAGTCAACGGGTCTGCCATATTCAGATCCGTATGTATTTTGCAAATTTCTATGTCAACAATGCTCTGCACGGAGCTACTCTAGCTAATTGCTCCCACTTTCAATATGCATCCAGATTGAGACTTAGAATCATCTGGATCAGTGTCAAAGTTTGCATCGACGTAACCCTTTACGACGAACCTTTTGTCACCTCCATAATTGAGAAATATATCCTTATTCCACTAAGGATAATTTTGACCGCTGTCCAGTGATCTACTCCTAGATCACTATTGTACTCCCTTGCTTAACACAGTGTAGGGTATACAATAGATCTGGTACACAACATGGCATACTTTATAGAACCTATGACTGAGGCATAGGGAATGACTTTCATTCTCTTTCTATCTTCTGTCGTGGTCGGGCTTTGAGTCTTACTTAATTTCACACCTTGTAACACAGCCAAGAACTCTTTTCTTTGACTGTTCCATTTTGAACTACTTCAAAGTATTGTCAAGGTATGTACTCATTGAAAAAACTTATCAAGCGTCTTGATCTATCTATATAGATCTTGATGCTTAATATGTAAGCAGCTTCGCCGAGGTCTTTCTTTGAAAAACTTCTTTCAAACACTCCTTTATGCTTTGCAGAATAATTCTACATTATTTCCGATCAATAATATGTCATTCACATATACTTGTCAGAAATGCTGTAGTGCTCCCACTCACTTTCTTGTAAATACAGACTTCACCACAAGTCTGTATAAAACTATATACTTTGATCATCTCATCAAAGCGCATATTCCAACTCCAAGATGCTTGCACCAGTCCACAGATGGATCGCTGGAGATTGCATATTTTGTTAACATTTTTAGGATTGACAAAACCTTCTGGTTGCATCATATACAACTCTTCTTTAAGAAATCCATTAAGGAACGCAACTTTGTTTATCCATTTGCCAGATTTCATAAAATGCGGCAATTGCTAACATGATTCGGACAGACTTAAGCATAGATACGAGTGAGAAACTCTCATCGTAGTCAACATCTTGAACTTGTCGAAAACCTTTTTGCGACAATTCTAGCTTTGTAGATAGTAACACTACTACCAGCGTCCGTCTTCCTCTTGAAGATCCATTTATTTTCAATTGCTTGCCGATCATCGGGCAAGTCAACCAAAGTCCATACTTTTTCATACATGGATCCCATCTCAGATTTCATGGCTTCAAGCCATTTTGCGGAATCTGGGCTCACCATCACTTCTTCATAGTTCTTAGGTTCATCATGATCTAGTAGCATGATTTCCAGAACAGGATTACCGTACCACTCTGGTGCGGATCTTACTCTGGTTGATCTACGAAGTTCAGTAATAACTTGATCTGAAGTTTCATGATCATCATCATTAACTTCCTCACTAATTGGTGTAGGTGTCACAGAAACCGTTTTCTGTGATGAACTACTTTCCAATAAGGGAGCAGGTACAGTTACCTCATCAAGTTCTACTTTCCTCCCACTCACTTCTTTCGAGAGAAACTCCTTCTCTAGAAAAACTCCGAATTTAGCAACAAAAGTCTTGCCTTCGGATTTGTGATAGAAGGTGTACCCAACAGTCTCCTTTGGGTATCCTATGAAGACATATTTCTCTGATTTGGGTTTGAGCTTATCAGGATGAAACTTTTTCATATAAGCATCACAATCCCAAACTTTAAGAAACGACAACTTTGGTTTCTTGCCAAACCACAGTTCAGATTGTGTCGTCTCAACGGACTTAGATGGTGCCCTTTTAAACGTGAATGCAGCTGTCTTTAATGCATAACCCCAAAACGATAGTGGTAGATCGATAAGAGACATCATAGATCGCACCATATCTAATAAAGTACGGTTATGATGTTCGGACACACCATTATGCTGTGGTGTTCCAGGTGGCGTGAGTAGTGAAACTATTTCACATTGTTTTAACTGAAGGCCAAACTCGTAACTCAAATATTTTACCTCTGCGATCATATCGTAGAAACTTCTATTTTCTTATTACGATGATTCTCCACTTCACTCTGAAATTCTTTGAACTTTTCAAATATTTCAGACTTGTGTTTCATTAAGTAGATATACCCATATCTGCTCAAATCATCTGTGAAGGTCAGAAAATAATGATACCCGCCGCGAGCCTTAACACTCATCGGATCTCATACATCAGTATGTATTATTTCCAATAAGTCAGTTGCTCGCTCCATAGTTCCGGAGAACGGTGTTTTAGTCATCTTGCCCATGAGGCATGGTTCGCAAGCATCAACTGATTCATAATCAAGTGATTCCAAAAACCCATCAGCATGGAGTTTCTTCATGCGCTTTACACTAATATGACCTAAACGTCAGTGCCACAAATAAGTTGCACTATCATTATTAACTTTGCATCTTTTGGTTTCAATATTATGATTATGTGTATCACTACGATCGAGATCCAACGAACTATTTTCATTGGGTGTGTAACCATATAAGGTTTTATTCATGTAAACAGAACAACAATTTATTCTCTTACTTAAATGAATAACCGTATTACAATAAACATGATCAAATCATATTCATGCTCAACGCAAACACCAAATAACACTTATTCAGGTTCAACACTAATCCAAAAAGTATAGGGAGTGTGCGATGATGATCATATCAATCTTGGAACTACTTCCAACACACATCGTCACCTCACCCTTAACTAGTCTTTGTTCATTCTGCAACTCCCGATTCAAGTTACTAATCATAGTAACTGAACTAGTATCAAATACTGAGGGGTTGCTATAAACACTAGTAAAGTATACATCAATAACATGTATATCAAATATACTTATGTTCACTTTGCCATCCTTCTTATTCGCCAAATACTTGGGGCAGTTCCACTTTCAGTGATCAGTCCCTTTGCAGTAGAAGCACTTAGTCTCAGGCTTAGGACCAGACTTGGGCTTCTTCACTTGAGCAGCAACTTGCTTGCTGTTCTTCTTGAAGTTCCCCTTTTTTTCCTTTGCCCTTTTCTTGAAACTAGTGATCTTGTCAACCATCAACACTTGATGCTCTTTCTTGATTTCTACCTTCATCGATTTCATCATCATGAAAAGCTCGGGAGTCGTTTTCGTCATCCCTTGCATACTATAGTTCATCACGAAGTTCTACTAACTTGGTGATGGTGACTAGAGAATTCTGTCAATCACTATCTTATCTGGAAGATTAACTCCCACTTGATTCAAGTGATTGTAGTACCCAGACAATCTGAGCACATGCTCACTAGTTGAGCGATTCTCCTCCATCTTTTAGCTATAGAACTTGTTGGAAACTTCATATCTCTCAACTCGGGTACTTGCTTGAAATATTAACTTCAACTCCTGGAACATCTCATATGGTCCATGACGTTCAAAACATCTTTGAAGTCCCGATTCTAAGCCATTAAGCATGGTGCACTAAACTATCAAGTAGTCATCATATTGAGCTAGCCAAACGTTCATAACGTCTGCATCTGCTCCTGCAATAGGTCTGTCACCTAGCGGTGCATCAAGGACATAATTCTTCTGTGCACCAATGAGGATAAACCTCAGATCACGGATCCAATCCGCATCATTGCTACTAACATCTTTCAACACAATTTTCTCTAGGAACATATCAAAATAAATACAGGGAAGCAACAACGCGAGCTATTGATCTACAACATAATTTGCAAAATACTACCAGGACTAAGTTCATGATAAATTTAAGTTCAATTAATCATATTACTTAAGAACTCCCACTTAGAAAGATATCCCTCTAATCTTCTAAGTGATCACGTGATCCAAATCAACTAAACCATGTCCGATCATCACGTGAGATGGAGTAGTTTCAATGGTGAACATCACTATGTTGATCATATCTACTATATGATTCACGCTCAACCTTTCGGTCTCCGTGTTCCGAGGCCATATCTGTATATGCTTGGCTCGTCAAGTATAACCTGACTATTCCGCGTGTGCAACTGTTTTGCACCCGTTGTATTTGAACGTAGAGCCTATCACACCCGATCATCACATGGTGTCTCAGCACGAAGAACTTTCGCAACGGTGCATACTCAGGGAGAACACTTCTTGATAATTAGTGAGAGATCATCTTAAAATGCTACCGTCAATCAAAGCAAAATAAGATGCATAAAAGATAAACATCACATGCAATCAATATAAGAGATATGATATGGCCATCATCATCTTGTGCTTGTGATCTCCATCTTCGAAGCACCGTCGTGATCACCATCGTCACCGGCGCGACACCTTGATCACCATCGTAGCATCGTTGTCGTCTCGCCAATCTTATGCTTCCACGACTATCGCTACCGCTTAGTGATAAAGTAAAGCATTACAGCGCAATTGCATTGCATACAATAAAGCGACAACCATATGGCTCCTACCAGTTGCCGATAACTCCAACAAAACATGATCATCTCATACAACAACTTATATCTCATCATGTCTTGACCATATCACATCACAACATGCCCTGCAAAAACAAGTTAGACGTCCTCTACTTTGTTGTTGCAAGTTTTACGTGGCTGCTACGGGCTTGAGCAAGAACCAATCTTACCTACGCATCAAAACCACAACGATAGTTTGTCAAGTTTGTGTCGTTTTAACCTTCGCAAGGACCGGGCGTAGCCACACTCGGTTCAACTAAAGTTGGAGAAACTGACACCCGCTAGCCACCTGTGTGCAAAGCACGGTGGTAGAACCAGTCTCGCGTAAGCGTACGCGTAATGTCGGTCCGGGCCGCTTCATCCAACAATACCGCCGAACCAAAGTATGACATGCTGGTAAGCAGTATGACTTATATCGCCCACAACTCACTTGTGTTCTACTCGTGCATATAACATCAAACCATAAAACCTAGGCTCGGATGCCACTGGTGGGTAACGTAGTAATTTCAAAAAATTTCCTACGCACATGCAAGATCATGGTGATGCATAGCAACGAGGGAAGAGTGTGATCTATGTACCCTTGTAGACCGACAGCGGAAGCGTTAGCATAACGCGGTTGATGTAGTCGTACGTCTTCACAGCCCGACCGATCAAGCACCGAAACTACGGCACCTCCGAGTTCTAGCACACGTTCAGCTCGATGACGATCCCCGGACTCTGATCCAGCAAAGTGTCGGGGAAGAGTTCCGTCAGCACGACGGCGTGGTGACGATCTTGATGTACTACCGTCGCAGCGTGGTGACGATCTTGATGTTCTACCGTCGCAGGGCTTCGCCTAAGCACCGCTACAATATTATCGAGGATTGGTGGAGGGCACCGCACACGACTAATAGATCTCAGGATCAACTTGTGTGTCTATGGTGCCCCCTGCCCCCGTATATAAAGGAGTGGAGGAGGGGAGGGCCGGCCCTCTCTATGGCGCCTAGGGAGTCCTACTCCCACCGGGAGTAGGATTCCCCCTTTCCTAGTCCAACTAGGAGTCCTTCCATGAGTAGGAGTAGGAGACAAGGAAGGGGAAAGAGGAAGAAGGAGGGGGCGCAGCCCCTCCCCCTAGTCCAATTCGGACTAGGCCTTGGCGCGCGCTCTCCTCTCCCCTAAAGCCCAATAAGGACCATATACTTCTTCTCCCGTATTCCCGTAACTCCCCGGTACCTCCGAAAATACCCGAACCACTCGAACCTTTCCGATGTCCGAATATAGTCGTCCAATATATCGATCTTTACGTCTCGACCATTTCGAGACTCCTCGTCATGTCCCCGATCTCATCCGGGACTCCGAACTCCTTCGGTACATCAAAACTCATAAACTCATAATATAATCTGTCATCGAAACCTTAAGCGTGCGGACCCTACGGGTTCGAGAACAATGTAGACATGACCGAGACACGTCTCCGGTCAATAACCAATAGCGGAACCTGGATGCTCATATTGGCTCCCACATATTCTACGAAGATCTTTATCGGTCAGACCGCATAACAACATACGTTGTTCCCTTTGTCATCGGTATGTTACTTGCCCGAGATTCGATCGTCGGTATCTCAATACCTAGTTCAATCTCGTTACCGGCAAGTCTCTTTACTCGTTCGTAATACATCATCTCACAACTAACTCATTAGTTGCAATGCTTGCAAGGCTTATGTGATGTGCATTACCGAGAGGGCCCAGAGATACCTCTCCGACAATCGGAGTGACAAATCCTAATCTCGAAATACGCCAACCCAACATGTACCTTTGGAGACACCTGTAGAGCTCCTTTATAATCACCCAGTTACGTTGTGACGTTTGGTAGCACACAAAGTGTTCCTCCGGTAAACGGGAGTTGCATAATCTCATAGTTATAGGAACATGTATAAGTCATGAAGAAAGCAATATCAACAAACTAAACGATCAAGTGCTAAGCTAACGGAATGGGTCAAGTCAATCACATCATTCTCCTAATGATGTGATCCCGTTAATCACATCATTCTCCTAATGATGTGATCCCGTTAATCAAATAACAACTCTTTGTCTATGGTTAGGAAAACATAACCATCTTTGATTAACGAGCTAGTCAAGTAGAGGCATACTAGTGACACTCTGTTTGTCTATGTATTCACACATGTATTATGTTTTCGGTTAATACAATTCTAGCATGAATAATAAACATTTATCATGAAATAAGGAAATAAATAATAACTTTATTATTGCCTCTAGGGCATATTTCCTTCACCAACGTCTGCTTATTAGCCGGCTTCCTCCCCGCCGTTTTCTTAGGTTGCTGACCAACGCTATTGGAACGACGAGGAGCAGGCGTCAGGTCGACACCCTCGTTCACCACGCAACCAGAGTCTGCCCCCACGACCACTGGAGAGGGTGAGGTAGGGAGAGAAGCAGCCGAGGAGACCCCGCCCGCGCCAATCAGAGTCGACGCCACCTGGTTCGGGGCAAGGTTGGTCTCGTACTCATTGAAGGAGAGCTCCAGCGACCGGGTGAGCGGCGGCACGCTCACCGCGGTGTCCTGAGTTGCCACCCCAATGGCACCAGCCTCCGCCGACAGCGCACCCAGCTTATCCCAAGTTTCCGTGTCAATCTCCGTGTCAATGGATCTGTCCTGGATGCTGTCGTCTTGTGCTTCCCCCCTGTCTTGCATCTTGGCATCCTGGTTCACCGCAGCACTCATGCCGCCCTCGCCCCCTTGCAGATCTTTGCCTGGTTCATCCCTACCATGCTTGTCCTTGCCCTGCGGCCGCGCGCCCGGATTCGCGTCCTTGGCAGGGGGATTGGAAGGACCAGATCCAAGCACGGCCCGTTCGCCACCCCTTTTGGGCAGGGTCTCCCGCTCCACCTTGATTTGATATCCCTCATGGTTGAACCACACCTCGACGACACCATTAAGCTTCTCCGGGTCTTTGCAAGCGAGCTTCATCCGAACAGGCCCCAACCTGATCAGAGACAGTTCATCGACCACGATTGGCCGGCCCAGCATCCTGAACCGCTCCCTGATGCGGTCTTCACGCATGTGCTTCTTTGGGATGCCATGGAGCCGCACCCATGTCTCCGGCATCACCATAGGCTAGACCTCCTCGTGAAGCACGTCGCACACACGCGTAGTGATGTCATTGATAGACAGAAACAACTTACCACTTGATTTCGCCATGTGTAACAGATCTGCAGAAGGAAAGACCACCACGAAATCGTCATCTCCCACTTGTGTGACCTGCCAATCCCAATCTCCGGTCACCATGTGCTTCAGTTCTTGTTTGAGAATCCGTAGATTAAGCTTCACCGGCTCCGCAGAGAGGATGGCAGCGTTCTTGATGCGGGCATCGATGGGGGCTTCGGACTCTTCCTCATCCTCGAACTCGAGGCAAAAGAAACCCTCCCCAGAGATGGCACTTCCCATGATTTGGAGATGAAGTTGCCGGCCCCTAGTCGGGCAGTGGGCGGACGCGTGCCCTTCTTCCTTGCAGAGCACATAGAGAGGGGGGGGGGACTTGCACTTGGACTGGTAGTGTCCAAGGCGCCCGCACTTGAAGCACTCGACCTTCGGTGCCTCCTCCACTGTGATGGGCTCCTCTGCCGTACCCTTGGACACAGAAGGCAGCGCCACCGCCAGTGGATCCGCAGGCGCATGCGGCTTCTTGGCCATTGGGTCTCCGTGGCCCCCACCATAGTTGGGGTGAGCCTCATGCTTCCGCTCAAGCTCGCGCCGCCGCTGCTGAACCTTCTTCTTCTTCTTGCGCTCCTGCTGCTGGATCCACCACGGGGGAGGAGGACCCCAATCCCCCTCACGCCCGCCGTGGTCGCGGGATCCCCCACGTTCTTCTCTGGCCTCGCGACCACCCGACTGCTCACGCATCACACGCTTCGCCTTGTCACGCAGCTCCCGCTCCCGGCGCCGCTTCGCCTCCGGATCTGAAGCCTCCATCGATCTCTTGTCTGTGCGCTGATCTTCCATCACCACCGCCGTGAAGGAATGGAGGAGGGGGAGGAGGGGGGCAAATCTTGAGCATGTGGGCGGAGTGAGCAAGGCGCCGCACCTCGCGAGTGGTGGCTGGAAACCCTAAATGGGGATCCAGGCAACCCCTCCTCATCCACTTATAACCAGAGGTCGGGCGAGTACCGGGCCGAGGCACGTTGGGCCGTTGGGGCACGATGGGCCGTAGGTTCGTGGCCTTCTCCAGGCCCAACCCCACTGGTGGGCCAGAGACGCAACCAGTTTGTCCCCTCATCCTAGGCCCAAAACCCACAGCCAGCCCCGCTCCCGACGCCGGCCCAGTAGTGACCCCCGTGGACGGCCCGTCCGGCCCAACCCTAGGGCACGGTGTAGAGTGCATCGCCTCCGACCCGCACGACGCCCCCGCCGCCGCCACCACAGGGGCCGCCGGCAGGCACGGCCAGTCCTCCCTGGACACCTCCGTCTGAGCCACCAACAGGCTCGCGCGCCGCCTTGGCTCTGATAAGCGTCGCCGTCCCCAATGAAACGCCATTACCCGAGCCCGAGCTGCAAGGCCTCGTCGGCAACCAGATGCGCGGGGCCATGGCTCTGGGGCCGCGGCCGCCCGGCGCAAAGCACCTCCCACGCCCCGAGCCCGCTCCACTCTTCTTCGCCGCAAAGGCCATGAAATCTCCGATCGACGGCCCTGCTGGCACCTCGCACAAGCCCCGCTCCGAATCCAGCTCCTCGCCACCGGCCTCATCCTTCGAGTCCTCCGCCGCCAGCGCCCAAAAGCGGTTGCGGCGAGCGCCGACCTCCGCCGCAGGTGAGCCAGTGCGGCCCTCCCCGCCGCTCACCTGGGGGCCACCCACGCTGTGCCGGACCACGGCCCAGTCCGCTGACGCCACCGCGGTCGGCTCCTGCCCTGATGCAGGCACGTCGCCCGCGCGGTCGCCATCCTATAGCATCCTCGCCCCCCACTGTGAGTCTCACCCGGAACTCGGGGCTGTGCACGTCGGCGCGGTGTGGCGCGTCATCTCGGTGATGATGGTGCTTGAGGACGCCTGGGGCTTCGGCGCATACCTTCGCCGCCTTCCGCTGCTGAGTCTGGCGGTCGCTGGTCTACCACATCTGGCCGGCCCCGCTGCATGCTGCTGCTACTCTCCCGCATCTGGACGGTGTCGCGGCCTGCTGCTCGTACAGCGTGATGGAGACGGTGGTGGTGACTGGATCCTCGCCGGCGGCGTGCGGGGACGATGGTGGCTACTGGATCCGCGACTCGATGCACCGGGGCGCGAGGAGGTGGTCGTCGGCGAGCGGCAGCATCGATTTATTTTGTTTCGAGTACAAGATGTTCGTTCGTTTATTCTATGCATGATGCTATCTTTTGCGGAACATTGCACTGGAAAAGATTGTTGAGTCAATCAAGTCCTCCTGTCCATAAAGCATGTATCTCTGGTAAAAACCAACATCAATATTTTGTTAATTTTTTTCTTTCAATAAAGCATCGTAACAAACACACATGTCAAGCAGGTTAAAAGTTATCCATCTCTGTGAAGCATTTTAGCAAACACTTGACGTGGGTAAGTTACTGCACTGATAAAACAAAACAGTGGGGAAGGAATGGGCAAGGAAGGAAATAGCCTGAGAGCTTAACTCGTGGCCAGGAGAGTGCCAACAGGAGCCGCCCCTCACCTCTCGCCCCTCGCGTCGCCCCCGCGGGCGACCCAGGGGAAAAACCCTAGCCGCCGCCCCTCGAGTCTCCTCCTCCTCTCCCCCTCCTCGCCGTCGTCCATAGCGCCGCCGGGCGAAGCCTGGCCGGCTGGGCAGCGGCGGGGCTTCTCCCCATCCTCCCCGTCTTGGCTGGCGCGGGACAACGGGATCCAGAGGAACACCGGGCGAACGTGGGGTCCGGCGGCGGGCGGGTCTCCCATCGGCGTCGTGCGCGGCACGGCGGTGGCGACCCGCGTGTCGTGAGGTGGTGGCTGCGTTGGCCTGACCGGTGGCCGTGGGTGCCGCCGGATCCAGATTGGATCCATCTGGATCCTTTCTTCGGACTCCGTCGGCCGCCGTAGTGTGGTGACGATCGTTGCTGGCCACGTCGGATCGTTGGATTCGGCATCTAGAGATCTACAAGGAGTTCTTCTCGATCCTCCTTTTTGGTGGGTTGAGCCCCATGGCTCTTTCATCTTCGCGGGTTTCGGATCGTGGCTTGCCGGATCCGGAGTACATGGAGGTTTGGTAGCATAGGATGGGGACCGAAGGAAACTTTGGTCGGCGTGTTCGGCCTGGCATCGGTGACGTCACTTGACGCCGTTACCCTTCCTGGAGGCGAAGCCGAGGTCCCCCTCGATCCACCCCCGAACCCCTCCCGGACGAAAGTCCAAAATTCAGTATGGATTGGGCAGCGGCGGCGTCCTGCGCGTCGTATCCTCCATGGAGGCACCGTCTTGGGAGGAACTGCTGTTCGGGGGAGAGATGTTGTGGATGGTGGGCTCCGAGTAGCTCCAGCAGTGGTGATGGTGTGGAGGTTGCCAGGTGATGCGGCGTTGTATCTACTGCGTCATTGACGATGGGTGGTGGCGGCATGGTGCGGCTGCATATCGACGACGGATGCGGCTGGATGGACGAGCGCAGGGTGGTCGAGCTGTCTGGTGCCATGGTGGCGTCGACGGCAGGCCTGACAAGGTCTGTGCGTCAGTACCTGCTCTGCAGATGGATCGGTGGAAGAAGGCGGCGGCAGCCTCGGTGAGTACGCCGGACCGGCTTGTGACCCAGTCTCGGTATGTGGCTAGGATGGGGCATCCGGCATTAGATGTTAGGATTTGGTGCGATGTCTATTTGGTATTAAGCTCGGACATTCGGCACCACTACATCAAGGGGGTAGAAGTAGTACAGATGTTGCCTAGATGATGCCTTCAGACTTACTGATGTTCTACTTTGTAAGGGCTTTTATGATTAATAATTAAAAAAGTGGCTGTGTGCATCGTTTTTTTTTTTTTTTAAAAAAAAAGGAAAGTGCCAACTGCAGCTGCGTTCAATGACGGCGAGCCACTGATGGGAGAGACTGCTGTGGTGATGCTCGGGGAAGAGGACTTTGGGCACGAGATGCAACGATGGGGACGGCGAACACGGGATGCGGTTGTGGAGGGGTCCCCCGGGACCGGGAGCATGGACTCTGGCCGCCGCAACCGGCTTCACCATCGTCCGCGGCTGGCCGCTGGCCTCCCCGTCGTCCGCCACAGCGCGCAGCCTTCCCGTCCTCTGCCACGGCTGGATCTCAAGGACGCGGGACGAGATGGCGCATCAGGCATCACGTATCGACTGGACCTCGTTCACGACCACGGCAAGAGAGGGAGCTGCGGGGCCTCGCGATATCGGGTCGTTGCACCTCCCGGCACGGCCACCATCCTCTGTGGATCTTCCCCGGGGTTGTGGAGCGAAAATCGCGTCGTTTCGCATAGGCGATCTCCGACTGAGCTAGCGCACGTTACTAACAAGTTTGCAGCGTCCGTTTTTAAGAATCAGCCACACAGAGCAGATCCAAATTAATTTCAGTATTTTCAAAGATTAAAACTGAGTGTTTTGTGAATGCAAACACTTTTCAAATTGGCGAATTGCTTTAGAAAAACTGATTTCTTTTAGAAAAGTAGGAACATTTTTCGAAATCACAAACATTATTTCCAAAACGGGAACATTTTTTGAAATTCCAAAAGAAAATTGGGCAAATGCAAACATTCTTTAAACTCCCGACCAAAATTTGAAAACATGAACATTTATTTGAAATTTTTGAACATTTTCAAACGGGAACATTTTTGGAAACTCCAGAAAATGAAAACATGAAAAAAATTTAAATTTGTGAACAATGTTTTTAAACAGAAACATTTTTTGAAATACCATACAAGTTTTTAGAAGTTATGAATTTTTTGAGCAGAAACATTCGCAACATTTTTTTCGAAAAAACACAAGCAATTTTTTAATACGCGAACATTTTTTGAAATTATGAACAAAATAAAAAAAACTACATTCAGTTTTATCATCTTTAGTAAGCTAGAACATTTTTTGAAATTTGTGAACAGTTTTTAGACAATAAAAATAAATTTTAAAAACGATTTTTTAATACACGAACAAATTTTGTTAAATACGAACAATTTTTGAATTTATGATCATAATTTTGAAAACACTACATTTTTGAATTCTGATATGTTTATAAACGCATGGACGTTTTACAAAAATTCCAAACTTTTTTCTGAAAATAATATAAAATTACAAAGAAAAATTGAAAAGAAACATAAAAGAAAAAGAATCAGAAACTGAAAAACCAAAAAGGAAACATAAACCAAAATTTGAAGACATGAACATATTTTCAAATTCACGAACAAAGTTTGAAAACACGAAGGTTTTTTGAAACTTGTGAATAATTTAGGAAAATGGATATTTTCTGAAACTCCAAAATAATCAAAACGTGAACATTTTGTGCAATTTGCGAACAATTTTTTAAAATGGGAACTAGTTTAGTAACACCCGAACATCTTTTGAAAAGTTGTGAAAATTTGTTGAAAGTGCCGAACATGTTTTAAATTTATGAACATTTTTTGAAAAGTGGCTATTTTTTGAAATTTCAAACGTTTTTTAAAAGCAAGAACATTTTTTCAAAAATTAAGAATAATTTTCGAATATGAACTTAGTTTAAAAGAAGATAAAATAACCTTGAAAGGAAAAAAGGAAAAAAGAAACAGAAAACGAAAAAAAAGAAAAGAAAGAAGAAAGAGCAACAGAAACAGAAAAAAAACAAAAAACCGGTCAAAGAAACAAAAGCCAGCTCGGTTCCCAAAACCGTCTGGCTAGTTGGGGTTGTTGTCTACCTAACTGGGCCGGCCCATAGCATCGCTGCACGGTCGCTCGCCTGTGCGAAGCGCCGGCAGTTTGACGCATAGCGCGTCAAATAGGAAATTCCGTTGTGGGAGGCCGCATATAGTGCGTGGGGCGTCGACGTTGCAGGATCAGGCTGCGTCAAGGATCGCCTGAGCAAGGCATCCGGGATCGCAATATGTGCATGTGTGGGCCATCTGTATCGCGAGGAAAGGAAACACACGAAAAAGGGGAGCCGACCGAAGGAAGAAGCACAGGCGAATAAACGAAACGACATATGATGACCTACCATCACAATCGCAGACTCCTCCTTTAGGAGTAGAACCCTGTTGTATATGAAAAGAGCGAAAATAATTGATTAAACTGTTGTTCATGGAAGCTTTTCCCGACGAAAATATTCAATATGATTTGATTGGTGTTGTATATGGAAGGAAAGATCGATGGAAGGATGGAAGGGTTGGTTTGGTTTTTCTGAATCGGTGGGAGGGAGATCGCCTGGGGGGGGGGGGGGGGTTTA